>NC_090253.1:15000-60000 GCF_037325665.1 Littorina saxatilis
GTGTATGGAGAACAGGAGAAAGGGACACGGAGGGAGACGCACAGAGGGGAAAGGCTAAATGCTCCAATGATTGTCGTAGCGTGGGAACGCGTATGATCGCTGCATAAAACCACAGACCTCACAAAGCCGTCACGATCGCTGCATGAAAGTGTCGAAGCGTTTCAATAAATATAACTTTTAATTCCTAGCAGATAAACTATAGAATTGTTTTGTCCAAACAAATCTGCCACACAAACAACTTTCCATTTCTAGGGGATCAACTGTCGAACTTTTCATTCCAAGCAGATCAATTATAAAACTGTTCATTCCAAGCAGATCAACTATTATTGAACTTTTAATTCCAAGCAGGCCAAACACAGAACGTGTCACTGCAGCGGTGGCATGTTTGATGGCTGACCAGGCAAAAGCTTGCCGTGTGATGCGCTCTGCAAGGCGCTTAAAACGATAGCGACGCCCTGCAAAGGCTGGAGGAACCTTCTCTCCCTGGGCCCCAACACTTTTTGCCTCCGTCGCTGGAGAGCTGTCTGGGGGGATAAAAAGGCAGGGTGGCGATTGCTTTGCTTATATATAAAAGCTGTACAAAATCGATGGGGGTTTTCATCGGGCAACGCTCGATTCCCCGCACGACTGAAAGCCTTTTAATCAAACTTCTTGTGGCTGTTGGCAGTGTGGCTGTTGGCAGTGTGGCTGTTGGCAGCTCTGACGGCTCCCCTTTCTCTCCACAGTTTCCTCTTTGCAACGACAGAAAAGAAAGAAAGAAAAACGCGAAAATCAGGGAGCTTTTTGCAAACGAATATGGCGGCCGTTGGATGAATGAAATTACCATTCCCTGAGAGTGTGTAATGCCTTCTCTTTTTTTCTTTTCTCTGACGCAGACGATTTTCGGCGTTGACGTTTGAGTGCCGTTAGCAAGCTGTCATCCCGGGCTGAAGAGAGGGCATTGGGAAAGATGAAGTGCGGGAGGGGGGGGGGGGGGTAGGCGGGGTAAACAACGGGTCAGAAAAGAAGCCGGGAACACGGAGGGAGTAAGATCGAAACAGTTCACGAAAGAAAAGAAAAGTAAATTCCACGTCACTTTCTTCAATCTGTGTCTGTTCCGTACGCGCTCAGTTGTGCTTTCAACGGATTGTCTCTCCCTTTGCTCGGCAGTGTTGGTTATTGTTCAAACTGTTATTTTAATCGATTTTTTTCTTTCCAATTTATCTCCCGCCCTTTATTTCACGGCAAATGCACGCCTAGTTAAAGTTGGCATTTGTTTGTCTACACTCTCGGTTCTCCTGCGTGTTTCCCCTAGCGATTATTCTTGTCTAGTTACGACCTTTACCAAAGTCCCGCTTGTTCGCCCACGATGTACATGTCTGTCGTTGCTGCGGCTATTTGCAGTCTCTGGAGCCTGAGTAGACCTTAATATACTCTACTTCCTTGTCGATATAGTTCTCATGCAGAAGCATTACCTTTACTTTACACTTAATCTGAACAGACCTTAATATACTCTACTTCCTTGTCGATATAGTTCTCATGCAGAAGCATTATCTTTACTTTACACTTAATCTGAACAGACCTTAATATACTCTACTTCCTTGTCGATATAGTTCTCATGCAGAAGCATTACCTTTACTTTACACTTAATCTGAACAGACCTTAATATACTCCACTTCCTTGTCGATATAGTTATCATGCAGAACATAACCTTTACTGTACAATTAATCTTAAGAGAATTGTGATTCACTGTTGTTTTTTGCCCGAAGATATTTTTTAATGTAAAACATAACCTTTGCTGGACAGGTAAAGCTTAATGAATTGCCAATGCCAAAGCTTCGTGCAGTCAAAATTATTGAATTGTCAATGCCAAAGCTTCGTGCAGTCAAAGTTATTGTATTGTCAATGCCAAAGCTTCGTGCAGTCAAAGTTATTGTATTGCCAATGCCAAAGCTTCGTGCAGTTAAAGTTATTGTATTGTCAATGCCAAAGCTTCGTGCAGTTAAAGTTATTGTATTGTCAATGCCAAAGCTTCGTGCAGTCAAAGTTATTGAATTGTCAATGCCAAAGCTTCGTGCAGTCAAAGTTATTGAATTGTCAATGCCAAAGCTTCGTGCAGTCAAAGTTATTGTATTGTCAATGCCAAAGCTTCGTGCAGTCAAAATTATTGAATTGTCAATGCCAAAGCTTCGTGCAGTCAAAGTTATTGTATTGTCAATGCCAAAGCTTCGTGCAGTTAAAGTTATTGTATTGTCAATGCCAAAGCTTCGTGCAGTCAAAGTTATTGAATTGTCAATGCCAAAGCTTCGTGCAGTCAAAGTTATTGTATTGTCAATGCCAAAGCTTCGTGCAGTCAAAATTATTGAATTGTCAATGCCAAAGCTTCGTGCAGTCAAAGTTATTGTATTGTCAATGCCAAAGCTTCGTGCAGTTAAAGTTATTGTATTGTCAATGCCAAAGCTTCGTGCAGTCAAAGTTATTGTATTGTCAATGCCAAAGCTTCGTGCAGTCAAAGTTATTGAATTGTCAATGCCAAAGCTTCGTGCAGTCAAAGTTATTGTATTGTCAATGCCAAAGCTTCGTGCAGTCAAAGTTATTGAATTGTCAATGCCAAAGCTTCGTGCAGTCAAAGTTATTGAATTGTCAATGCCAAAGCTTCGTGCAACGAGCTGCGTTAAGTTACGTCATTGCCAAAGCTTCGTGCAACGAGCTGCGTTAAGTGACGTCATTGCCAAAGCTTCGTGCAACGAGCTGCGTTAAGTGACGTCATTGCCAAAGCTTCGTGCAACGAGCTGCGTTAAGTGACGTCATTGCGAAGTCGACTTCGCCCAATGAATGTTGACTTGATACACTGTCACGTGATACACTGTCCTTTCTTGTCGATAGTCCTGGTGTAGTACATACCCGTTGTAGTACATACCCGTTGCTGTATAGGAAATGTGACCAACCCGTATGTCACCGTTCTGCAGCGATTGTAGTCCTAGCCCTGTAAGTAATGTCCAAAGGTCAAACGAAGCATTGCTTGCTATCATGTCACCGCCATGGCGACTGGCTTCCGTAATTGTCACGTTTCATGCAGTTTTAATCCGCCTGCCATTTTGTGTCCACTGTGGAAGAATGGGCAGGCTTACTGCCGTGTCATTGACGCAAAGCATGGCGAAGGATCACCTTTAGGTTTGTCCGGCGATAAGCACGCAAGGCGGAAATTTAACATATAGGGGGGGGGGGGGGCGGGGGAGAGGGGTTGTCAATGTTGCCTGGCCCTGTTAACCATCAAAACTCATTATTACGTTTTGGACCTCTGACCTCTGACCTCTGTGCATGTGCAAGCTGATGTGTGCGAATGTTAAGGCGAAAGTAGGCTGCTTCCACTTTAGTGCGCACATGTGTTTTGCCGTTTTCAGATTTGAAGCGAAAATCTTCTGAGTGTAAACAATGTTTAGCGTTGTGAGTGGTTTGTGCTGTGTGAATATATTTGACCTTCCACGTCCCCCGCCCACTCCATCACACTCCACCACACTCCACCACACTCCATCCTACCCCTTTATGAATGGGGTAGTTTGCGAAGAAGTATTTCGAAACATACGCAGACACAACACACGTGCTCCCCCGCCCGCCCTCTAACGAATCACCTTCCCTTTCAAATGCAATTACAGAATTCCAAAGCATTGCATTTTTTTCCTTTTCTTTTCGGTCCCCAGTCGATGTTCGACTTCCTGGACCAAAAATATCCATCACGTTATCGACCGGTTCAGGCCGCAACACAATCACCCTCCACAGTAACACTCATCCATCACGTTATCGACCGGTTCAGGCCGCGGCGTGGCTGTGTCAGCTCTCACAATATTGCATGGCGCTCGCTCGATACGGGCCGGTGAAAATAGTGTGACCGTGATCACTGGAGCGTGGCTGACGACCTGACGCTTGAGTCACGGTCCAATGGATATGACTCGGGCATCGTCCGCACAGCTTGTCATTAAAAAAGAAGACTGATTATATTTTGTTGAGTCGATTTAAATTGGAGACGGGGAAAGCAAAGCAAGGGCAGGTTTCTGTTCAAAGTCCATGTTATTCTGTGTGATTTCGTCAGTGACGCAGTGTGTGTTTCTGGTTGAGTTGTCGTTTCTTAGCGTCGTGCATTTAAAGCTCTTCAGCCTGTCACTCTGCTATGACTGACATGACGCAGTCTTAGTTGTCTTACAATTATAGCGTTGTGGATTTAAAGCTCCCCACCTGACACTGAGTTATGATGACTGACATGACGCAGTCTTAGTACCGGCACGGTTGGCCTAGTGGTAAGGCGTCCGCCCCGTGATCGGGAGGTCGTGGGTTCGAACCCCGGCCGGGTCATACCTAAGACTTTAAAATTGGCAATCTAGTGGCTCCTCCGCCTGGCGTCTGGCATTATGGGGTTAGTGCTAGGACTGGTTGGTCCGGTGTCAGAATAATGTGACTGGGTGAGACATGAAGCCTGTGCTGCGACTTCTGTCTTGTGTGTGGCGCACGTTATATGTCAAAGCAGCACCGCCCTGATATGGCCCTTCGTGGTCGGCTGGGCGTTAAGCAAACAAACAAACAAACAAACTCGCTCATTCTGTACCTCCCTAACTCGCAGAAAGCTATGCACATCACATCGACTCAGATCGCAAGCTCGGCCAGTGTTTGTTTCGATTTCACATTGAAGATGACCACCCATGCAGAGCGTTGAAGACTTGGTTGGAAAGCTATATGTACATCATATTGCAAGCTGACTCAAACCGCAATATTGTCTGTTTCGATTCCCCATTGTTTGGCTCATCCGGTGGCTCACAGACTCATACAGATATTGATGAGATACACCCATATCAAGCTGAGGTCAATATTTATCTCCCGTAGTGTCTAACCCTAACCCTAAGTGTCCAGAAAATGGAGTAGACTCATGTCCACCACACTGCAAGGTGACCACACCACGGGTCAGACCAGGCCAGAATCCAGTAGCGGTGGGGATTGTTCACTGGTCATTCCGACACTGGCGTGAGGGATTAGCAGGGTGAGGGCGGCGGTCATAGCACATGAATGTTTAATCAACCCTCGGGACGTGGACCAATCTTGGCGTGGGGACTGACTGACCTTGTTGGGCCGGACGTCTGTCGTTGTTAATCAGACATCGCTGTTGTTGTTGTTTGTGGTGGTTTTTTTTACCATGAATGTCAGGACGATCTTAGTCGTGACTGAAGTTTATTGGCTGGTTAAAGTCGACCTAGGGAGGGAGGGGGGGGGAGGAGGGGGGTTGTGTGTGAGTGTGTGTGTGGGGGGGGGGGGGGGGGGGGGTACAGCCCAACGGGTTGTGCTGAGACAGAAAGAGGGGACAAAGTGGAATATTAATTGGTTGATGGTTGATGTGGTTGAAACTGGACGAGAGGAGAATAGTGAAAAAAAGCGTATGCGACTACGAGACAGCTCGTATCACAGACAACCTGGGGGGGGGGGGGGGAGGAGAGACAGAATAGAGAAGAGAAAAGAGGGAGGAATAGAAGGATGAGAGATGGACAGACAGACAGACAGACAGACAGAGAGATGGACAGGCAGGCAGACAAAAAGAACAGGGGAAGATAGGAGGAAAAGAGAAAGGCAAAGAGAAATATGAGCGCGTGAGGGTACATCGTTATTGATCGGTGTGGAGGGGACATCGTTATTGATCGGTGTGGAGGGTACATCGTTATTGATCGGTGTGGAGGGGACAAGCAGGGTGATTTCGCACCGAGGCTTTGCTCCGGGAGGCCAGGTCCCGACGTGGCTTGTGAATCTCTCTCTCTGTCTCTCTCTCTGTCTCTGTCTCCGTTTCTCTATGTCTCTGTCTCCCTCTGTCTGTCTGCCTGTCTGTCTGTCTGTCTGTCTGTCTGTCTCTCTCTCTGTATTTTTTCTCTATCTCTCTCTCTCTCTCTCTCTCTCTCTCTCTCTCTCTCCCTCCTCTCTCTCTCTCCCTCTCTCTCTCTCCCTCTCTCTCTCTCTCCCTCTCCCCCTCTCCCCCTCTCTCTCTCTCCCCCTCTCTCTCTCTCTGTGTTATGTGCGTGTCTGTCTCTCTGCCCCCTCTCTCTCTCTGTCTTTCTCTCTCTCTCTCTCTCTCTCTCTCGTTCTCTCTCTCTCCCTCTCTCTCTCTGTCTCTCTCTCTCTCCTCTCACAACTCCAACGATACCGCCTCTTCTGAAATAATTCCCAGTTCTCTTGCACTCAGCTTTCCCTCCAATGAAGTTGTCAGCCATCTACCCTGACGGTGACCCAATTTACAGGGCGTTGCAGTTAGCGCCAAGTGGAGTCAAAATGGATTGGTCCCCAGACTCAATTTACACACAGTTCTTCCGTCGCTTGCACTTAGGACGGGCAGGAGACTTTTGTTTAGACGGTCTGTGTCTTCCGTCGCTTGCACTAAGGACGGGCAGGAGACTTTTGTTTAGACGGTCTGTGTCTTCCGTCGCTTGCACTAAGGACGGGCAGGAGACTTTTGTTTAGACGGTCTGTGTCTTCCGTCGCTTGCACTAAGGACGGGCAGGAGACTTTTGTTTAGACGGTCTGTGTCTTCCGTCGCTTGCACTAAGGACGGGCAGGAGACTTTTGTTTAGACGGTCTGTGTCTTCGATTATTCTCACGCAAGAGACTGTTTTGCTGGCGTTGTTTTCAGAAAGACTGTTTTGTTGGCGGTGGATCCTGTATTGACGTTTTGCTGTTGTTGGTGTTGTTGCTGTTGCTGCTAGCAAGGAACTGTTGTCGTTATAAGGTTGATTCGAACTTTGGGATAATTTCATTTTGTGAACGAAGGATAAGGGTAAGAAAGAGAACCTGATAAGAACAAAATGCTGTGACCTTTGGATTGGAAATGCAAGAAAGGAAGACAAACTGTCTGCATGGTCCTATATATTATTACCACAAGGTCAAGGTCAATTGCCAAATGAGTCATGTCGATCTGTTGGGGTCAGTTCAGGACAGGGGGTCAAGTTATAGGTCATCCCATGAAGTTTCCTAATAATTACCCAAGATAACAGCCTGCGAAATATCCCCTTCTCAAGTTCTATGGAATGCTTTCTTTTCCTGTGAAAAGCTTGATTTCGCAGACTGGCCAATGCTGTTGTGTGCAAGCCCAATTGATCTGCGTTGTGTGAAGAAGACCTTGCAATGATGTCACGTCTAATAAAGGAATTGGAACAGAGGACTGAGTAAACCTAGAACACGGAAGTTATTATACTCCAGGATAATGAAAGAGAAGACGATTTCCCTGTACCCCTGTACCCCTGTACCCCTGTACCCCTGTACCCCTTGCACCGTTTACTCCAACGTCAAAACCTTGTCTATATTCGGATATCTGTGAGTCGCTTTTTGCCAAAAGGTTATATCTGCTAAAGAAATAGGTAAGACCCACGCGGCCTTTTAGCGAATAGTTTTACCTGGAGGGCTTTGGTTTCCCCGTTGTGTATTTATGGGTCTGGGTCACCGTGGTCTAGGTGGTGTGTTCCGCGTGGGTGTTAACCCGTGTCATGATACCCCATCAAGTGTATCCATTACAGTCTGTTCTCGTAAGGGATTTGCACCCGGTTTAAAGTGTTTCATACCCGCTGTTTTTCTTGTCCCCTTCTTTCTAACCTGAAGGTATAATTGTGCCTGTGTAAAACACTGTTCATGTCGTGCATAGGATTGTTTTGAAGGCGGGACAGGCTTTGGAAGACGGACGAAAAACCATGTTTAACAAGAATTAAGCTCCATACATTGTAGATTGGTGCATGAATTCGTGACAGCAGAGCTCAGAAAACAATTCAGTGTCTTTCTCTCTGACTTAAAATTCACTTGATCTTTAAAGAGTTTTGCAACACACCAAAAACTGGAATATTGTCCGAGCCTCTGAACACGTAATATGGATTCCCGAATGACTGACGTATAGGGCACAACAACAACAACAACAACAACAGTTAAAGCAGATTGGAATATCTGGCCACAGTCAAGGCCGTAGCAGCACTGAGGGAATGCGGAAGAAAGGCTCAGAAAATTGCATAATAATGATCAGCCCCGGTAACTGATAGGGGGCTGAGATGGGAGGCAGCCTCACAAGATCCTATTTGTCGCCGGTAAGCCGAGCCCTGTCGTTTTAGGCTTAAGGAGGACGAGGAGGAGAGAAAGGGGGGAGGGGATGGGGGTGTTGGGGGTGGAAGCTCAAAGACTTAAGAGAGATGATTGGGGGCGGGGGAGGAGGAAAATAAATGATCGTCTACAGTTTCTCTTTCTCCCTCTTTCCCTTGCCCAGAGAGTGATGACTTTTGGAGGGAGGAGGACAAAAAATGATCGTCGACTGTTTTCCTGCCTTCTCTTTCCCTTGCCCAAGGAGAGATGACTTGTGGGGGGGGGGGATGACTTGTGGGGGGGGGGAGATGACTTGTGGGGGGGGGGGGGGGAAAGATGACTTGTGGAGGGGAAGGGGGGGATGACTTGGGGGGGGGGGGGGGGGAAAGATGACTTGTGGAGGGGAAGGGGGGGGGGATGATAATACAACAACATTTTGATCGTGTACAGTTTCCCTGCCTTTTGCGCGGATAGCGGAGAGAGGGCGGAATTGTTTTAAGGGCTGGTGGCTCATGAAAGTTGCATCCCGTGCAATTAAAGGATATTCAGCGAGGCTTCACGGCCTGTCTAGCCATTGTTGGCAGGGCATACACCGTTATTACTGGTGCGCGTGAAACTCGGGTTGTGAGATTGAGGGCAGGGTCTGAAATGGTACTGACAGCGCGGGGTGTCACGTTCTGTCGCTGTCTCTCGCTGTTTGTGTGGTCTGCCCGCTGATTAGTTTATCCAAGTCGTTTAGCTGTTCAACAGCGATTTGGTTTCGTCTTTGATCGTTGTGTGTTTTTGTGGATCTGTTTTCAGTGTCAACTTTGTTTTTGTGGATCTGTTTTCGGTGTGAAATTTGTTCTGCTGGATCCCGGAACAGTGTCTGTGTTGTTGATACTGGGAGTGTTGCTGTGGAGGGTGATTGTGTTGTTGATACTGGGAGTGTTACTGTGGATGGTGATTGTGTTGTTGATACTGGGAGTGTTGCTGTGGAGGGTGATTGTGTTGTTGATACTGGGAGTGTTGCTGTGGATGGTTATTGTGTTGTTGATACTGGGAGTGTTGCTGTGGAGGGTGATTGTGTTGTTGATACTGGGAGTGTTACTGTGGATGGTGATTGTGTTGTTGATACTGGGAGTGTTGCTGTGGATGGTGATTGTGTTGTTGATACTGGGAGTGTTACTGTGGAGGGTGATTGTGTTGTTGATACTGGGAGTGTTGCTGTGGAGGGTGATTGTGTTGTTGATACTGGGAGTGTTGTTAGTGGATGGTGATTGTGTTGTTGATACTGGGAGTGTCGCTGTGGAGGGTGATTGTGTTGTTGATACTGGGAGTGTTGCTGTGGAGGGTGATTGTGTTGTTGATACTGGGAGTGTTGTTAGTGGCTGGTGATTGTGTTGTTGATACTGGGAGTGTTCCTGTGGAGGGTGATTGTGTTGTTGATACTGGGAGTGTTGCTGTGGAGGGTGATTGTGTTGTTGATACTGGGAGTGTTGTTAGTGGAGGGTGATTGTGTTGTTGATACTGGGAGTGTTGCTGTGGAGGGTGATTGTGTTGTTGATACTGGGAGTGTTCCTGTGGAGGGTGATTGTGTTGTTGATACTGGGAGTGTTCCTGTGGAGGGTGATTGTGTTGTTGATACTGGGAGTGTTGCTGTGGAGGGTGATTGTGTTGTTGATACTGGGAGTGTTACTGTGGAGGGTGATTGTGTTGTTGATACTGGGAGTGTTGCTGTGGAGGGTGATTGTGTTGTTGATACTGGGAGTGTTGTTAGTGGAGGGTGATTGTGTTGTTGATACTGGGAGTGTTGTTAGTGGAGGGTGATTGTGTTGTTGATACTGGGAGTGTTCCTGTGGAGGGTGATTGTGTTGTTGATACTGGGAGTGTCGCTGTGGAGGGTGATTGTGTTGTTGATACTGGGAGTGTTGCTGTGGAGGGTGATTGTGTTGTTGATACTGGGAGTGTTGTTAGTGGCTGGTGATTGTGTTGTTGATACTGGGAGTGTTACTGTGGAGGGTGATTGTGTTGTTGATACTGGGAGTGTTACTGTGGAGGGTGATTGTGTTGTTGATACTGGGAGTGTTGTTAGTGGATGGTGATTGTGTTGTTGATACTGGGAGTGTCGCTGTGGAGGGTGATTGTGTTGTTGATACTGGGAGTGTTGTTAGTGGCTGGTGATTGTGTTGTTGATACTGGGAGTGTTCCTGTGGAGGGTGATTGTGTTGTTGATACTGGGAGTGTTACTGTGGAGGGTGATTGTGTTGTTGATACTGGGAGTGTTACTGTGGAGGGTGATTGTGTTGTTGATACTGGGAGTGTTGCTGTGGAGGGTGATTGTGTTGTTGATACTGGGAGTGTTACTGTGGAGGGTGATTGTGTTGTTGATACTGGGAGTGTCGCTGTGGAGGGTGATTGTGTCGTTGATACTGGGAGTGTTCCTGTGGAGGGTGATTGTGTTGTTGATACTGGGAGTGTTGCTGTGGAGGGTGATTGTGTTGTTGATACTGGGAGTGTTACTGTGGAGGGTGATTGTGTTGTTGATACTGGGAGTGTTGCTGTGGAGGGTGATTGTGTTGTTGATACTGGGAGTGTCGCTGTGGAGGGTGATTGTGTTGTTGATACTGGGAGTGTTGTTAGTGGCTGGTGATTGTGTTGTTGATACTGGGAGTGTTACTGTGGAGGGTGATTGTGTTGTTGATACTGGGAGAGTTCCTGTGGAGGGTGATTGTGTTGTTGATACTGGGAGTGTTGCTGTGGAGGGTGATTGTGTTGTTGATACTGGGAGTGTTGCTGTGGAGGGTGATTGTGTTGTTGATACTGGGAGTGTTGCTGTGGAGGGTGATTGTGTTGTTGATACTGGGAGAGTTCCTGTGGAGGGTGATTGTGTTGTTGATACTGGGAGTGTTGCTGTGAAGGGTGATTGTGTTGTTGATACTGGGAGTGTTACTGTGAAGGGTGATTGTGTTGTTGATACTGGGAGTGTTGCTGTGGAGGGTGATTGTGTTGTTGATACTGGGAGTGTTCCTGTGGAGGGTGATTGTGTTGTTGATACTGGGAGTGTTGTTAGTGGCTGGTGATTGTGTTGTTGATACTGGGAGTGTTACTGTGGAGGGTGATTGTGTTGTTGATACTGGGAGAGTTCCTGTGGAGGGTGATTGTGTTGTTGATACTGGGAGTGTTGCTGTGGAGGGTGATTGTGTTGTTGATACTGGGAGTGTTGCTGTGGAGGGTGATTGTGTTGTTGATACTGGGAGTGTTGCTGTGGAGGGTGATTGTGTTGTTGATACTGGGAGAGTTCCTGTGGAGGGTGATTGTGTTGTTGATACTGGGAGTGTTGCTGTGAAGGGTGATTGTGTTGTTGATACTGGGAGTGTTACTGTGAAGGGTGATTGTGTTGTTGATACTGGGAGTGTTGCTGTGGAGGGTGATTGTGTTGTTGATACTGGGAGTGTTCCTGTGGAGGGTGATTGTGTTGTTGATACTGGGAGTGTTGTTAGTGGCTGGTGATTGTGTTGTTGATACTGGGAGTGTTGCTGTGGAGGGTGATTGTGTTGTTGATACTGGGAGTGTTGCTGTGAAGGGTGATTGTGGTTTTTTTTTTTTTTTTTTTTTTTTTCCGCTGATTTTGCGAACATTTCATGCACCTTGATAAAATGTAAACGCTTCGAGAATCTGCCTCGAAAACGTCAATTTTTTTTTTTTTTTTTTTTTTTTTTTTTTTTTTAAATCTCAGTTGCATGCAGGCTGCTTCAACCCTTTCTTTTTTGCCTTTTTTTTTTTTTTTTTTTTTTTTTTTTTTGGTTGTTGTTGGCGGGGAGCATCCTTCTTCATTGATTTTTTTATTTTTATTTTTTTTTTAAGTAATGTTTTTACTATAACATTAACATTACTATATCTAAATGTATTTTAAGCAACTTTTCTATATAACAATTCCTTCTCAAAAATGCATACAATATCCAGAGGGGAGCCATATCTATAAATACCAACACACATTTTGGCTATCACAATCAAATAATTCACATAACTTATTAGTGCCTTGGAACTTTGTGAATGTTCAAATACGCCCAAAAAAACTTCCTTTACGGTAATTTTAATAATCATATTATATTTACAATTCACTTTATCCTCAACGCATTTCCAAATGGACATAATTTTCGGGCAAAAGTAAAAACAATGTTCAATATAATCAATTTCGTTCTCACAGTGAGTACAGCAATTACTCACGGAAATGCCTATTTTATACAATAAAATATTTGTGGGGTAAATATTGTGCAATATTTTCCAATGCAGCATTCGCAATCTTGTTTCAGTGGTTACTTTGTTTACCATTAACCATTGCTCTTTTCCCGGCCTGAAATCAAATTTATGTTCCCAAAATTTAACTACAACCGGCTCCACATATTTTTCCTTTATAATTAATTTGCGAAATTGACAAGGCTTACTCAGGTTCTTTAAATCGTTGAATCCACATACATTTCCATTTGCAGAGCGTAGTGTTGCTGCTTTAACTGCTGTACAAATCACCCTATATTCAAAGAATCTTGTGGGCTTACATCCAACCTTCTGCTGCATAATATTAAAGGGCACAATCTCATTACCAACATATACATCCTTTACTCGACAAACGCCTGCTTTAATCCAGTCGCTAAAAAACAGGGTTTGGCCGCAATAGATTATATCCTTGCTGTTCCATAAACACGTATCTCTTAATAACATGTCTCCACCTACTGCTCTCTGAATCATGTCCTTATTTTTCAACCAACAAATTAAAACTTGTTTCCAAAATACATTTTTAATTAATCCCAATCCTTTAAAATTTTTTACCGTGGTGTTAGATTGGAAGCAACACAATCTTTCACCAAGCTTCGAGAACATATGTATCGGTATTTGTTTCCAACTTTCCTGCTTTTCGTTCAATAAATTTGCTGCCCAGGACAACAAACAAGAGGACTGCATATCAATGACATCAATCATTTTTAAACCCCCATCAGGAAACTCTTGACACATCACTTTTCTTTTAACTTTCTCAAATGCCTTAGTGTTTGAAAATCGTTTTTTCCAAATAAATCTGTAAAACATAGTATTTATCTCAGTCAATACCTTTTCGGGTATTACCAGTGCTTGCAACGGATAAATAATCTGCGATAACAAAAGAGATTTCACTATGCATATTTTCCCCATGATACTACAATTTCGTTTAAACCATTTTACAATGTTGCGTCGTATATTTTCAATACGGCTTGTCCAGTTTTCTTCAATCTCAGAGACCGATGAGGAGCTACTGAAATAAATTCCCAAAATCTTCACTTTTGTAGTCCACCTTAACCCGCACTCATTTTCATTACCATATTTATTACTGCCCAAGGCCATGATTTCAGTTTTTTGTCTATTCATTGCCAAACCAGAGAATTTGGAAAAATAGGTAACAAGGGTTAATGCGTTTTTTAACTCATCCATATCGTTCAGAAATAGGGTCACATCATCAGCATATAATAATATCTTAAAGAACATATCATAATTATCATTAGTTTCTTTTGGCAGAGGCAGACCCTTAATTGAACCATCATTTCGAATTTTCAAGGCCAACAATTCTAATGCAAGGATGAAGGCCATCGGTGAAAAAGAACAGCCCTGTCTGATACCTGCGTTCAATTCAATACATTCCGATAACCAGCCCATAAAATTGATACAACTTTCCGATTTATACAATAGAATCTCTACCCATCTTACAAAGACGGCACCAAAATTAAATCGTTTAAATGCATACACAATATACTCTTTGGAAATCGTGTCAAATGCAGCTTTATAGTCCAGTGCTACAAGGAACCCAGGTTTATTATATTCGTTTACATACGATACTAAATCGTCTATTTGCCGGATCGCTGAACTAATGGTTCGACCCTTCAGAAAACCATACTGATCCTCACCAATAATATCTAAAATAACTTTAGATAGGCGAACTGAAAGAGTCTTCGCCAATATTTTATAATCAGTGTTTAATAGTGAAATCGGTCGCCAATTATTAAGGTCGTCCCTTGGTAATTGTTTACCCTTATGAATTAATATCATTATTGCCCGTTTTTGTGTGACGGTTAATTCTCCCTTTAAAAAAGATGCATGAAAGGAATTCAATACCATGTGTTTTATTTTACACCAGAAGAACTTCATAAAGGAGGTTGTAATACCATCACATCCAGGGGAGGAACCGTTTTTCATATTTTTTAAGGATGTCGACAATTCTGTTAAAGTGATCGGACTATCAATTCCAGTCTTCTGCTGTTCTGTTAATTGAGGAACTTCAACACCATCCAAAAACTGTTTAACCAAATTTTCATCAAACTCAATATTTTTTTCGTATCTCCTTCTAAAAAACTGGACTTGTTCAGTCAAAATATCATCCTGATTTGTTATCACCTGACCATCTGCTTTAGCAAGACGATCCATAATTTTCGCGTTCGAGTGTGTTTTTTCCATATTGAGAAAATACTTTGTATTTTTTTCTCCTTCTTCAATAAATTTAATTCGGGACCTAGTTTGGGCTCCCTTAGCTTCCTGTATTGAATACATTTCCAGTTGTGATTGTGTTGTTGATACTGGGAGTGTTGCTGTGGAGGGTGATTGTGTTGTTGATACTGGGAGTGTTGCTGTGAAGGGTGATTGTGTTGTTGATACTGGGAGTGTTGCTGTGGATGGTGATTGTGTTGTTGATACTGGGAGTGTTGTTAGTGGAGGGTGATTGTGTTGTTGATACTGGGAGTGTTGCTGTGGATGGTGATTGTGTTGTTGATACTGGGAGTGTTGTTAGTGGAGGGTGATTGTGTTGTTGATACTGGGAGTGTTGCTGTGGATGGTGATTGTGTTGTTGATACTGGGAGTGTTGTTAGTGGCTGGTGATTGTGTTGTTGATACTGGGAGTGTTGCTGTGGATGGTGATTGTGTTGTTGATACTGGGAGTGTTGCTGTGAAGGGTGATTGTGTTGTTGATACTGGGAGTGTTGCTGTGGATGGTGATTGTGTTGTTGATACTGGGAGTGTTACTGTGGAGGGTGATTGTGTTGTTGATACTGGGAGTGTTGCTGTGGAGGGTGATTGTGTTGTTGATACTGGGAGTGTTACTGTGGAGGGTGATTGTGTTGTTGATACTGGGAGTGTTGCTGTGGAGGGTGATTGTGTTGTTGATACTGGGAGTGTTCCTGTGGAGGGTGATTGTGTTGTTGATACTGGGAGTGTTGCTGTGGAGGGTGATTGTGTTGTTGATACTGGGAGTGTCGCTGTGGAGGGTGATTGTGTTGTTGATACTGGGAGTGTTGCTGTGGATGGTGATTGTGTTGTTGATACTGGGAGTGTTGTTAGTGGCTGGTGATTGTGTTATTGATACTGGGAGTGTTGCTGTGGAGGGTGATTGTGTTGTTGATACTGGGAGTGTTGCTGTGGAGGGTGATTGTGTTGTTGATACTGGGAGTGTTACTGTGGAGGGTGATTGTGTTGTTGATACTGGGAGTGTTGCTGTGGAGGGTGATTGTGTTGTTGATACTGGGAGTGTTGCTGTGGATGGTGATTGTGTTGTTGATACTGGGAGTGTTGTTAGTGGATGGTGATTGTGTTGTTGATACTGGGAGTGTTGCTGTGGAGGGTGATTGTGTTGTTGATACTGGGAGTGTTGCTGTGGAGGGTGATTGTGTTGTTGATACTGGGAGTGTTGCTGTGGAGGGTGATTGTGTTGTTGATACTGGGAGTGTTGCTGTGGAGGGTGATTGTGTTGTTGATACTGGGAGTGTTGCTGTGGATGGTGATTGTGTTGTTGATACTGGGAGTGTTGCTGTGGAGGGTGATTGTGTTGTTGATACTGGGAGTGTTGCTGTGGAGGGTGATTGTGTTGTTGATACTGGGAGTGTTGCTGTGGAGGGTGATTGTGTTGTTGATACTGGGAGTGTTGCTGTGGATGGTGATTGTGTTGTTGATACTGGGAGTGTTGCTGTGGAGGGTGATTGTGTTGTTGATACTGGGAGTGTTGCTGTGGAGGGTGATTGTGTTGTTGATACTGGGAGTGTTGCTGTGGAGGGTGATTGTGTTGTTGATACTGGGAGTGTTGCTGTGAAGGGTGATTGTGTTGTTGATACTGGGAGTGTCGCTGTGGAGGGTGATTGTGTTGTTGATACTTGGAGTGTCGCTGTGGAGGGTGATTGTGTTGTTGATACTGGGAGTGTTGTTAGTGGAGGGTGATTGTGTTGTTGATACTGGGAGTGTTGCTGTGGAGGGTGATTGTGTTGTTGATACTGGGAGTGTTCCTGTGGAGGGTGATTGTGTTGTTGATACTGGGAGTGTTGTTAGTGGCTGGTGATTGTGTTGTTGATACTGGGAGTGTTGCTGTGGAGGGTGATTGTGTTGTTGATACTGGGAGTGTTGCTGTGAAGGGTGATTGTGGTTTTTTTTTTTTTTTTTTTTTTTTTTCCGCTGATTTTGCGAACATTTCATGCACCTTGATAAAATGTAAACGCTTCGAGAATCTGCCTCGAAAACGTCAATTTTTTTTTTTTTTTTTTTTTTTTTTTTTTTTTTTTTTTTTTAAATCTCAGTTGCATGCAGGCTGCTTCAACCCTTTCTTTTTTGCCTTTTTTTTTTTTTTTTTTTTTTTTTTTTTGGTTGTTGTTGGCGGGGAGCATCCTTCTTCATTGATTTTTTTTTTATTTTTTTTTTTTTAAGTAATGTTTTTACTATAACATTAACATTACTATATCTAAATGTATTTTAAGCAACTTTTCTATATAACAATTCCTTCTCAAAAATGCATACAATATCCAGAGGGGAGCCATATCTATAAATACCAACACACATTTTGGCTATCACAATCAAATAATTCACATAACTTATTAGTGCCTTGGAACTTTGTGAATGTTCAAATACGCCCAAAAAAACTTCCTTTACGGTAATTTTAATAATCATATTATATTTACAATTCACTTTATCCTCAACGCATTTCCAAATGGACATAATTTTCGGGCAAAAGTAAAAACAATGTTCAATATAATCAATTTCGTTCTCACAGTGAGTACAGCAATTACTCACGGAAATGCCTATTTTATACAATAAAATATTTGTGGGGTAAATATTGTGCAATATTTTCCAATGCAGCATTCGCAATCTTGTTTCAGTGGTTACTTTGTTTACCATTAACCATTGCTCTTTTCCCGGCCTGAAATCAAATTTATGTTCCCAAAATTTAACTACAACCGGCTCCACATATTTTTCCTTTATAATTAATTTGCGAAATTGACAAGGCTTACTCAGGTTCTTTAAATCGTTGAATCCACATACATTTCCATTTGCAGAGCGTAGTGTTGCTGCTTTAACTGCTGTACAAATCACCCTATATTCAAAGAATCTTGTGGGCTTACATCCAACCTTCTGCTGCATAATATTAAAGGGCACAATCTCATTACCAACATATACATCCTTTACTCGACAAACGCCTGCTTTAATCCAGTCGCTAAAAAACAGGGTTTGGCCGCAATAGATTATATCCTTGCTGTTCCATAAACACGTATCTCTTAATAACATGTCTCCACCTACTGCTCTCTGAATCATGTCCTTATTTTTCAACCAACAAATTAAAACTTGTTTCCAAAATACATTTTTAATTAATCCCAATCCTTTAAAATTTTTTACCGTGGTGTTAGATTGGAAGCAACACAATCTTTCACCAAGCTTCGAGAACATATGTATCGGTATTTGTTTCCAACTTTCCTGCTTTTCGTTCAATAAATTTGCTGCCCAGGACAACAAACAAGAGGACTGCATATCAATGACATCAATCATTTTTAAACCCCCATCAGGAAACTCTTGACACATCACTTTTCTTTTAACTTTCTCAAATGCCTTAGTGTTTGAAAATCGTTTTTTCCAAATAAATCTGTAAAACATAGTATTTATCTCAGTCAATACCTTTTCGGGTATTACCAGTGCTTGCAACGGATAAATAATCTGCGATAACAAAAGAGATTTCACTATGCATATTTTCCCCATGATACTACAATTTCGTTTAAACCATTTTACAATGTTGCGTCGTATATTTTCAATACGGCTTGTCCAGTTTTCTTCAATCTCAGAGACCGATGAGGAGCTACTGAAATAAATTCCCAAAATCTTCACTTTTGTAGTCCACCTTAACCCGCACTCATTTTCATTACCATATTTATTACTGCCCAAGGCCATGATTTCAGTTTTTTGTCTATTCATTGCCAAACCAGAGAATTTGGAAAAATAGGTAACAAGGGTTAATGCGTTTTTTAACTCATCCATATCGTTCAGAAATAGGGTCACATCATCAGCATATAATAATATCTTAAAGAACATATCATAATTATCATTAGTTTCTTTTGGCAGAGGCAGACCCTTAATTGAACCATCATTTCGAATTTTCAAGGCCAACAATTCTAATGCAAGGATGAAGGCCATCGGTGAAAAAGAACAGCCCTGTCTGATACCTGCGTTCAATTCAATACATTCCGATAACCAGCCCATAAAATTGATACAACTTTCCGATTTATACAATAGAATCTCTACCCATCTTACAAAGACGGCACCAAAATTAAATCGTTTAAATGCATACACAATATACTCTTTGGAAATCGTGTCAAATGCAGCTTTATAGTCCAGTGCTACAAGGAACCCAGGTTTATTATATTCGTTTACATACGATACTAAATCGTCTATTTGCCGGATCGCTGAACTAATGGTTCGACCCTTCAGAAAACCATACTGATCCTCACCAATAATATCTAAAATAACTTTAGATAGGCGAACTGAAAGAGTCTTCGCCAATATTTTATAATCAGTGTTTAATAGTGAAATCGGTCGCCAATTATTAAGGTCGTCCCTTGGTAATTGTTTACCCTTATGAATTAATATCATTATTGCCCGTTTTTGTGTGACGGTTAATTCTCCCTTTAAAAAAGATGCATGAAAGGAATTCAATACCATGTGTTTTATTTTACACCAGAAGAACTTCATAAAGGAGGTTGTAATACCATCACATCCAGGGGAGGAACCGTTTTTCATATTTTTTAAGGATGTCGACAATTCTGTTAAAGTGATCGGACTATCAATTCCAGTCTTCTGCTGTTCTGTTAATTGAGGAACTTCAACACCATCCAAAAACTGTTTAACCAAATTTTCATCAAACTCAATATTTTTTTCGTATCTCCTTCTAAAAAACTGGACTTGTTCAGTCAAAATATCATCCTGATTTGTTATCACCTGACCATCTGCTTTAGCAAGACGATCCATAATTTTCGCGTTCGAGTGTGTTTTTTCCATATTGAGAAAATACTTTGTATTTTTTTCTCCTTCTTCAATAAATTTAATTCGGGACCTAGTTTGGGCTCCCTTAGCTTCCTGTATTGAATACATTTCCAGTTGTGATTGTGTTGTTGATACTGGGAGTGTTGCTGTGGAGGGTGATTGTGTTGTTGATACTGGGAGTGTTGCTGTGAAGGGTGATTGTGTTGTTGATACTGGGAGTGTTGCTGTGGATGGTGATTGTGTTGTTGATACTGGGAGTGTTGTTAGTGGAGGGTGATTGTGTTGTTGATACTGGGAGTGTTGCTGTGGATGGTGATTGTGTTGTTGATACTGGGAGTGTTGTTAGTGGAGGGTGATTGTGTTGTTGATACTGGGAGTGTTGCTGTGGATGGTGATTGTGTTGTTGATACTGGGAGTGTTGTTAGTGGCTGGTGATTGTGTTGTTGATACTGGGAGTGTTGCTGTGGATGGTGATTGTGTTGTTGATACTGGGAGTGTTGCTGTGAAGGGTGATTGTGTTGTTGATACTGGGAGTGTTGCTGTGGATGGTGATTGTGTTGTTGATACTGGGAGTGTTACTGTGGAGGGTGATTGTGTTGTTGATACTGGGAGTGTTGCTGTGGAGGGTGATTGTGTTGTTGATACTGGGAGTGTTACTGTGGAGGGTGATTGTGTTGTTGATACTGGGAGTGTTGCTGTGGAGGGTGATTGTGTTGTTGATACTGGGAGTGTTCCTGTGGAGGGTGATTGTGTTGTTGATACTGGGAGTGTTGCTGTGGAGGGTGATTGTGTTGTTGATACTGGGAGTGTCGCTGTGGAGGGTGATTGTGTTGTTGATACTGGGAGTGTTGCTGTGGATGGTGATTGTGTTGTTGATACTGGGAGTGTTGTTAGTGGCTGGTGATTGTGTTATTGATACTGGGAGTGTTGCTGTGGAGGGTGATTGTGTTGTTGATACTGGGAGTGTTGCTGTGGAGGGTGATTGTGTTGTTGATACTGGGAGTGTTACTGTGGAGGGTGATTGTGTTGTTGATACTGGGAGTGTTGCTGTGGAGGGTGATTGTGTTGTTGATACTGGGAGTGTTGCTGTGGATGGTGATTGTGTTGTTGATACTGGGAGTGTTGTTAGTGGATGGTGATTGTGTTGTTGATACTGGGAGTGTTGCTGTGGAGGGTGATTGTGTTGTTGATACTGGGAGTGTTGCTGTGGAGGGTGATTGTGTTGTTGATACTGGGAGTGTTGCTGTGGAGGGTGATTGTGTTGTTGATACTGGGAGTGTTGCTGTGGAGGGTGATTGTGTTGTTGATACTGGGAGTGTTGCTGTGGATGGTGATTGTGTTGTTGATACTGGGAGTGTTGCTGTGGAGGGTGATTGTGTTGTTGATACTGGGAGTGTTGCTGTGGAGGGTGATTGTGTTGTTGATACTGGGAGTGTTGCTGTGGAGGGTGATTGTGTTGTTGATACTGGGAGTGTTGCTGTGGATGGTGATTGTGTTGTTGATACTGGGAGTGTTGCTGTGGAGGGTGATTGTGTTGTTGATACTGGGAGTGTTGCTGTGGAGGGTGATTGTGTTGTTGATACTGGGAGTGTTGCTGTGGAGGGTGATTGTGTTGTTGATACTGGGAGTGTTGCTGTGAAGGGTGATTGTGTTGTTGATACTGGGAGTGTCGCTGTGGAGGGTGATTGTGTTGTTGATACTTGGAGTGTCGCTGTGGAGGGTGATTGTGTTGTTGATACTGGGAGTGTTGTTAGTGGAGGGTGATTGTGTTGTTGATACTGGGAGTGTTGCTGTGGAGGGTGATTGTGTTGTTGATACTGGGAGTGTCGCTGTGGAGGGTGATTGTGTTGTTGATACTGGGAGTGTTGTTAGTGGCTGGTGATTGTGTTGTTGATACTGGGAGTGTTACTGTGGAGGGTGATTGTGTTGTTGATACTGGGAGTGTTGTTAGTGGCTGGTGATTGTGTTGTTGATACTGGGAGTGTCGCTGTGGATGGTGATTGTGTTGTTGATACTGGGAGTGTTGCTGTGGAGGGTGATTGTGTTGTTGATACTGGGAGTGTTGTTAGTGGCTGGTGATTGTGTTGTTGATACTGGGAGTGTTGCTGTGGAGGGTGATTGTGTTGTTGATACTGGGAGTGTTACTGTGGATGGTGATTGTGTTGTTGATACTGGGAGTGTTGTTAGTGGCTGGTGATTGTGTTGTTGATACTGGGAGTGTTGCTGTGGATGGTGATTGTGTTGTTGATACTGGGAGTGTTACTGTGGAGGGTGATTGTGTTGTTGATACTGGGAGTGTCGCTGTGGATGGTGATTGTGTTGTTGATACTGGGAGTGTTGCTGTGGAGGGTGATTGTGTTGTTGATACTGGGAGTGTTACTGTGGATGGTGATTGTGTTGTTGATACTGGGAGTGTTGTTAGTGGCTGGTGATTGTGTTGTTGATACTGGGAGTGTTGCTGTGGAGGGTGATTGTGTTGTTGATACTGGGAGTGTTGCTGTGGATGGTGATTGTGTTGTTGATACTGGGAGTGTTGCTGTGGAGGGTGATTGTGTTGTTGATACTGGGAGTGTTGCTGTGGAGGGTGATTGTGTTGTTGATACTGGGAGTGTTCCTGTGGAGGGTGATTGTGTTGTTGATACTGGGAGTGTTGCTGTGGAGGGTGATTGTGTTGTTGATACTGGGAGTGTTGCTGTGGAGGGTGATTGTGTTGTTGATACTGGGAGTGTTGCTGTGGAGGGTGATTGTGTTGTTGATACTGGGAGTGTTGCTGTGGAGGGTGATTGTGTTGTTGATACTGGGAGTGTTGCTGTGGAGGGTGATTGTGTTGTTGATACTGGGAGTGTTGCTGTGGATGGTGATTGTGTTGTTGATACTGGGAGTGTTGTTAGTGGCTGGTGATTGTGTTGTTGATACTGGGAGTGTTGCTGTGGAGGGTGATTGTGTTGTTGATACTGGGAGTGTTGTTAGTGGCTGGTGATTGTGTTGTTGATACTGGGAGTGTTCCTGTGGAGGGTGATTGTGTTGTTGATACTGGGAGTGTTACTGTGGAGGGTGATTGTGTTGTTGATACTGGGAGTGTTACTGTGGAGGGTGATTGTGTTGTTGATACTGGGAGTGTTGCTGTGGAGGGTGATTGTGTTGTTGATACTGGGAGTGTTACTGTGGAGGGTGATTGTGTTGTTGATACTGGGAGTGTCGCTGTGGAGGGTGATTGTGTCGTTGATACTGGGAGTGTTCCTGTGGAGGGTGATTGTGTTGTTGATACTGGGAGTGTTGCTGTGGAGGGTGATTGTGTTGTTGATACTGGGAGTGTTACTGTGGAGGGTGATTGTGTTGTTGATACTGGGAGTGTTGCTGTGGAGGGTGATTGTGTTGTTGATACTGGGAGTGTCGCTGTGGAGGGTGATTGTGTTGTTGATACTGGGAGTGTTGTTAGTGGCTGGTGATTGTGTTGTTGATACTGGGAGTGTTACTGTGGAGGGTGATTGTGTTGTTGATACTGGGAGAGTTCCTGTGGAGGGTGATTGTGTTGTTGATACTGGGAGTGTTGCTGTGGAGGGTGATTGTGTTGTTGATACTGGGAGTGTTCCTGTGGAGGGTGATTGTGTTGTTGATACTGGGAGTGTTGCTGTGGAGGGTGATTGTGTTGTTGATACTGGGAGAGTTCCTGTGGAGGGTGATTGTGTTGTTGATACTGGGAGTGTTGCTGTGAAGGGTGATTGTGTTGTTGATACTGGGAGTGTTACTGTGAAGGGTGATTGTGTTGTTGATACTGGGAGTGTTGCTGTGGAGGGTGATTGTGTTGTTGATACTGGGAGTGTTCCTGTGGAGGGTGATTGTGTTGTTGATACTGGGAGTGTTGTTAGTGGCTGGTGATTGTGTTGTTGATACTGGGAGTGTTACTGTGGAGGGTGATTGTGTTGTTGATACTGGGAGAGTTCCTGTGGAGGGTGATTGTGTTGTTGATACTGGGAGTGTTGCTGTGGAGGGTGATTGTGTTGTTGATACTGGGAGTGTTGCTGTGGAGGGTGATTGTGTTGTTGATACTGGGAGTGTTGCTGTGGAGGGTGATTGTGTTGTTGATACTGGGAGAGTTCCTGTGGAGGGTGATTGTGTTGTTGATACTGGGAGTGTTGCTGTGAAGGGTGATTGTGTTGTTGATACTGGGAGTGTTACTGTGAAGGGTGATTGTGTTGTTGATACTGGGAGTGTTGCTGTGGAGGGTGATTGTGTTGTTGATACTGGGAGTGTTCCTGTGGAGGGTGATTGTGTTGTTGATACTGGGAGTGTTGTTAGTGGCTGGTGATTGTGTTGTTGATACTGGGAGTGTTGCTGTGGAGGGTGATTGTGTTGTTGATACTGGGAGTGTTGCTGTGAAGGGTGATTGTGGTTTTTTTTTTTTTTTTTTTTTTTTTTTCCGCTGATTTTGCGAACATTTCATGCACCTTGATAAAATGTAAACGCTTCGAGAATCTGCCTCGAAAACGTCAATTTTTTTTTTTTTTTTTTTTTTTTTTTTTTTTTAAATCTCAGTTGCATGCAGGCTGCTTCAACCCTTTCTTTTTTGCCTTTTTTTTTTTTTTTTTTTTTTTTTTTTTGGTTGTTGTTGGCGGGGAGCATCCTTCTTCATTGATTTTTTTTTTATTATTTTTTTTTTAAGTAATGTTTTTACTATAACATTAACATTACTATATCTAAATGTATTTTAAGCAACTTTTCTATATAACAATTCCTTCTCAAAAATGCATACAATATCCAGAGGGGAGCCATATCTATAAATACCAACACACATTTTGGCTATCACAATCAAATAATTCACATAACTTATTAGTGCCTTGGAACTTTGTGAATGTTCAAATACGCCCAAAAAAACTTCCTTTACGGTAATTTTAATAATCATATTATATTTACAATTCACTTTATCCTCAACGCATTTCCAAATGGACATAATTTTCGGGCAAAAGTAAAAACAATGTTCAATATAATCAATTTCGTTCTCACAGTGAGTACAGCAATTACTCACGGAAATGCCTATTTTATACAATAAAATATTTGTGGGGTAAATATTGTGCAATATTTTCCAATGCAGCATTCGCAATCTTGTTTCAGTGGTTACTTTGTTTACCATTAACCATTGCTCTTTTCCCGGCCTGAAATCAAATTTATGTTCCCAAAATTTAACTACAACCGGCTCCACATATTTTTCCTTTATAATTAATTTGCGAAATTGACAAGGCTTACTCAGGTTCTTTAAATCGTTGAATCCACATACATTTCCATTTGCAGAGCGTAGTGTTGCTGCTTTAACTGCTGTACAAATCACCCTATATTCAAAGAATCTTGTGGGCTTACATCCAACCTTCTGCTGCATAATATTAAAGGGCACAATCTCATTACCAACATATACATCCTTTACTCGACAAACGCCTGCTTTAATCCAGTCGCTAAAAAACAGGGTTTGGCCGCAATAGATTATATCCTTGCTGTTCCATAAACACGTATCTCTTAATAACATGTCTCCACCTACTGCTCTCTGAATCATGTCCTTATTTTTCAACCAACAAATTAAAACTTGTTTCCAAAATACATTTTTAATTAATCCCAATCCTTTAAAATTTTTTACCGTGGTGTTAGATTGGAAGCAACACAATCTTTCACCAAGCTTCGAGAACATATGTATCGGTATTTGTTTCCAACTTTCCTGCTTTTCGTTCAATAAATTTGCTGCCCAGGACAACAAACAAGAGGACTGCATATCAATGACATCAATCATTTTTAAACCCCCATCAGGAAACTCTTGACACATCACTTTTCTTTTAACTTTCTCAAATGCCTTAGTGTTTGAAAATCGTTTTTTCCAAATAAATCTGTAAAACATAGTATTTATCTCAGTCAATACCTTTTCGGGTATTACCAGTGCTTGCAACGGATAAATAATCTGCGATAACAAAAGAGATTTCACTATGCATATTTTCCCCATGATACTACAATTTCGTTTAAACCATTTTACAATGTTGCGTCGTATATTTTCAATACGGCTTGTCCAGTTTTCTTCAATCTCAGAGACCGATGAGGAGCTACTGAAATAAATTCCCAAAATCTTCACTTTTGTAGTCCACCTTAACCCGCACTCATTTTCATTACCATATTTATTACTGCCCAAGGCCATGATTTCAGTTTTTTGTCTATTCATTGCCAAACCAGAGAATTTGGAAAAATAGGTAACAAGGGTTAATGCGTTTTTTAACTCATCCATATCGTTCAGAAATAGGGTCACATCATCAGCATATAATAATATCTTAAAGAACATATCATAATTATCATTAGTTTCTTTTGGCAGAGGCAGACCCTTAATTGAACCATCATTTCGAATTTTCAAGGCCAACAATTCTAATGCAAGGATGAAGGCCATCGGTGAAAAAGAACAGCCCTGTCTGATACCTGCGTTCAATTCAATACATTCCGATAACCAGCCCATAAAATTGATACAACTTTCCGATTTATACAATAGAATCTCTACCCATCTTACAAAGACGGCACCAAAATTAAATCGTTTAAATGCATACACAATATACTCTTTGGAAATCGTGTCAAATGCAGCTTTATAGTCCAGTGCTACAAGGAACCCAGGTTTATTATATTCGTTTACATACGATACTAAATCGTCTATTTGCCGGATCGCTGAACTAATGGTTCGACCCTTCAGAAAACCATACTGATCCTCACCAATAATATCTAAAATAACTTTAGATAGGCGAACTGAAAGAGTCTTCGCCAATATTTTATAATCAGTGTTTAATAGTGAAATCGGTCGCCAATTATTAAGGTCGTCCCTTGGTAATTGTTTACCCTTATGAATTAATATCATTATTGCCCGTTTTTGTGTGACGGTTAATTCTCCCTTTAAAAAAGATGCATGAAAGGAATTCAATACCATGTGTTTTATTTTACACCAGAAGAACTTCATAAAGGAGGTTGTAATACCATCACATCCAGGGGAGGAACCGTTTTTCATATTTTTTAAGGATGTCGACAATTCTGTTAAAGTGATCGGACTATCAATTCCAGTCTTCTGCTGTTCTGTTAATTGAGGAACTTCAACACCATCCAAAAACTGTTTAACCAAATTTTCATCAAACTCAATATTTTTTTCGTATCTCCTTCTAAAAAACTGGACTTGTTCAGTCAAAATATCATCCTGATTTGTTATCACCTGACCATCTGCTTTAGCAAGACGATCCATAATTTTCGCGTTCGAGTGTGTTTTTTCCATATTGAGAAAATACTTTGTATTTTTTTCTCCTTCTTCAATAAATTTAATTCGGGACCTAGTTTGGGCTCCCTTAGCTTCCTGTATTGAATACATTTCCAGTTGTGATTGTGTTGTTGATACTGGGAGTGTTGCTGTGGAGGGTGATTGTGTTGTTGATACTGGGAGTGTTGCTGTGAAGGGTGATTGTGTTGTTGATACTGGGAGTGTTGCTGTGGATGGTGATTGTGTTGTTGATACTGGGAGTGTTGTTAGTGGAGGGTGATTGTGTTGTTGATACTGGGAGTGTTGCTGTGGATGGTGATTGTGTTGTTGATACTGGGAGTGTTGTTAGTGGAGGGTGATTGTGTTGTTGATACTGGGAGTGTTGCTGTGGATGGTGATTGTGTTGTTGATACTGGGAGTGTTGTTAGTGGCTGGTGATTGTGTTGTTGATACTGGGAGTGTTGCTGTGGATGGTGATTGTGTTGTTGATACTGGGAGTGTTGCTGTGAAGGGTGATTGTGTTGTTGATACTGGGAGTGTTGCTGTGGATGGTGATTGTGTTGTTGATACTGGGAGTGTTACTGTGGATGGTGATTGTGTTGTTGATACTGGGAGTGTTGCTGTGGAGGGTGATTGTGTTGTTGATACTGGGAGTGTTACTGTGGAGGGTGATTGTGTTGTTGATACTGGGAGTGTTGCTGTGGAGGGTGATTGTGTTGTTGATACTGGGAGTGTTCCTGTGGAGGGTGATTGTGTTGTTGATACTGGGAGTGTTGCTGTGGAGGGTGATTGTGTTGTTGATACTGGGAGTGTCGCTGTGGAGGGTGATTGTGTTGTTGATACTGGGAGTGTTGCTGTGGATGGTGATTGTGTTGTTGATACTGGGAGTGTTGTTAGTGGCTGGTGATTGTGTTATTGATACTGGGAGTGTTGCTGTGGAGGGTGATTGTGTTGTTGATACTGGGAGTGTTGCTGTGGAGGGTGATTGTGTTGTTGATACTGGGAGTGTTACTGTGGAGGGTGATTGTGTTGTTGATACTGGGAGTGTTGCTGTGGAGGGTGATTGTGTTGTTGATACTGGGAGTGTTGCTGTGGATGGTGATTGTGTTGTTGATACTGGGAGTGTTGTTAGTGGATGGTGATTGTGTTGTTGATACTGGGAGTGTTGCTGTGGAGGGTGATTGTGTTGTTGATACTGGGAGTGTTGCTGTGGAGGGTGATTGTGTTGTTGATACTGGGAGTGTTGCTGTGGAGGGTGATTGTGTTGTTGATACTGGGAGTGTTGCTGTGGAGGGTGATTGTGTTGTTGATACTGGGAGTGTTGCTGTGGATGGTGATTGTGTTGTTGATACTGGGAGTGTTGCTGTGGAGGGTGATTGTGTTGTTGATACTGGGAGTGTTGCTGTGGAGGGTGATTGTGTTGTTGATACTGGGAGTGTTGCTGTGGAGGGTGATTGTGTTGTTGATACTGGGAGTGTTGCTGTGGATGGTGATTGTGTTGTTGATACTGGGAGTGTTGCTGTGGAGGGTGATTGTGTTGTTGATACTGGGAGTGTTGCTGTGGAGGGTGATTGTGTTGTTGATACTGGGAGTGTTGCTGTGGAGGGTGATTGTGTTGTTGATACTGGGAGTGTTGCTGTGAAGGGTGATTGTGTTGTTGATACTGGGAGTGTCGCTGTGGAGGGTGATTGTGTTGTTGATACTTGGAGTGTCGCTGTGGAGGGTGATTGTGTTGTTGATACTGGGAGTGTTGTTAGTGGAGGGTGATTGTGTTGTTGATACTGGGAGTGTTGCTGTGGAGGGTGATTGTGTTGTTGATACTGGGAGTGTTCCTGTGGAGGGTGATTGTGTTGTTGATACTGGGAGTGTTGTTAGTGGCTGGTGATTGTGTTGTTGATACTGGGAGTGTTGCTGTGGAGGGTGATTGTGTTGTTGATACTGGGAGTGTTGCTGTGAAGGGTGATTGTGGTTTTTTTTTTTTTTTTTTTTTTTTTTCCGCTGATTTTGCGAACATTTCATGCACCTTGATAAAATGTAAACGCTTCGAGAATCTGCCTCGAAAACGTCAATTTTTTTTTTTTTTTTTTTTTTTTTTTTTTTTTTTTTTTTAAATCTCAGTTGCATGCAGGCTGCTTCAACCCTTTCTTTTTTGCCTTTTTTTTTTTTTTTTTTTTTTTTTTTTTTGGTTGTTGTTGGCGGGGAGCATCCTTCTTCATTGATTTATTTTTTATTTATTTTTTTTAAGTAATGTTTTTACTATAACATTAACATTACTATATCTAAATGTATTTTAAGCAACTTTTCTATATAACAATTCCTTCTCAAAAATGCATACAATATCCAGAGGGGAGCCATATCTATAAATACCAACACACATTTTGGCTATCACAATCAAATAATTCACATAACTTATTAGTGCCTTGGAACTTTGTGAATTTTCAAATACGCCCAAAAAAACTTCCTTTACGGTAATTTTAATAATCATATTATATTTACAATTCACTTTATCCTCAACGCATTTCCAAATGGACATAATTTTCGGGCAAAAGTAAAAACAATGTTCAATATAATCAATTTCGTTCTCACAGTGAGTACAGCAATTACTCACGGAAATGCCTATTTTATACAATAAAATATTTGTGGGGTAAATATTGTGCAATATTTTCCAATGCAGCATTCGCAATCTTGTTTCAGTGGTTACTTTGTTTACCATTAACCATTGCTCTTTTCCCGGCCTGAAATCAAATTTATGTTCCCAAAATTTAACTACAACCGGCTCCACATATTTTTCCTTTATAATTAATTTGCGAAATTGACAAGGCTTACTCAGGTTCTTTAAATCGTTGAATCCACATACATTTCCATTTGCAGAGCGTAGTGTTGCTGCTTTAACTGCTGTACAAATCACCCTATATTCAAAGAATCTTGTGGGCTTACATCCAACCTTCTGCTGCATAATATTAAAGGGCACAATCTCATTACCAACATATACATCCTTTACTCGACAAACGCCTGCTTTAATCCAGTCGCTAAAAAACAGGGTTTGGCCGCAATAGATTATATCCTTGCTGTTCCATAAACACGTATCTCTTAATAACATGTCTCCACCTACTGCTCTCTGAATCATGTCCTTATTTTTCAACCAACAAATTAAAACTTGTTTCCAAAATACATTTTTAATTAATCCCAATCCTTTAAAATTTTTTACCGTGGTGTTAGATTGGAAGCAACACAATCTTTCACCAAGCTTCGAGAACATATGTATCGGTATTTGTTTCCAACTTTCCTGCTTTTCGTTCAATAAATTTGCTGCCCAGGACAACAAACAAGAGGACTGCATATCAATGACATCAATCATTTTTAAACCCCCATCAGGAAACTCTTGACACATCACTTTTCTTTTAACTTTCTCAAATGCCTTAGTGTTTGAAAATCGTTTTTTCCAAATAAATCTGTAAAACATAGTATTTATCTCAGTCAATACCTTTTCGGGTATTACCAGTGCTTGCAACGGATAAATAATCTGCGATAACAAAAGAGATTTCACTATGCATATTTTCCCCATGATACTACAATTTCGTTTAAACCATTTTACAATGTTGCGTCGTATATTTTCAATACGGCTTGTCCAGTTTTCTTCAATCTCAGAGACCGATGAGGAGCTACTGAAATAAATTCCCAAAATCTTCACTTTTGTAGTCCACCTTAACCCGCACTCATTTTCATTACCATATTTATTACTGCCCAAGGCCATGATTTCAGTTTTTTGTCTATTCATTGCCAAACCAGAGAATTTGGAAAAATAGGTAACAAGGGTTAATGCGTTTTTTAACTCATCCATATCGTTCAGAAATAGGGTCACATCATCAGCATATAATAATATCTTAAAGAACATATCATAATTATCATTAGTTTCTTTTGGCAGAGGCAGACCCTTAATTGAACCATCATTTCGAATTTTCAAGGCCAACAATTCTAATGCAAGGATGAAGGCCATCGGTGAAAAAGAACAGCCCTGTCTGATACCTGCGTTCAATTCAATACATTCCGATAACCAGCCCATAAAATTGATACAACTTTCCGATTTATACAATAGAATCTCTACCCATCTTACAAAGACGGCACCAAAATTAAATCGTTTAAATGCATACACAATATACTCTTTGGAAATCGTGTCAAATGCAGCTTTATAGTCCAGTGCTACAAGGAACCCAGGTTTATTATATTCGTTTACATACGATACTAAATCGTCTATTTGCCGGATCGCTGAACTAATGGTTCGACCCTTCAGAAAACCATACTGATCCTCACCAATAATATCTAAAATAACTTTAGATAGGCGAACTGAAAGAGTCTTCGCCAATATTTTATAATCAGTGTTTAATAGTGAAATCGGTCGCCAATTATTAAGGTCGTCCCTTGGTAATTGTTTACCCTTATGAATTAATATCATTATTGCCCGTTTTTGTGTGACGGTTAATTCTCCCTTTAAAAAAGATGCATGAAAGGAATTCAATACCATGTGTTTTATTTTACACCAGAAGAACTTCATAAAGGAGGTTGTAATACCATCACATCCAGGGGAGGAACCGTTTTTCATATTTTTTAAGGATGTCGACAATTCTGTTAAAGTGATCGGACTATCAATTCCAGTCTTCTGCTGTTCTGTTAATTGAGGAACTTCAACACCATCCAAAAACTGTTTAACCAAATTTTCATCAAACTCAATATTTTTTTCGTATCTCCTTCTAAAAAACTGGACTTGTTCAGTCAAAATATCATCCTGATTTGTTATCACCTGACCATCTGCTTTAGCAAGACGATCCATAATTTTCGCGTTCGAGTGTGTTTTTTCCATATTGAGAAAATACTTTGTATTTTTTTCTCCTTCTTCAATAAATTTAATTCGGGACCTAGTTTGGGCTCCCTTAGCTTCCTGTATTGAATACATTTCCAGTTGTGATTGTGTTGTTGATACTGGGAGTGTTGCTGTGGAGGGTGATTGTGTTGTTGATACTGGGAGTGTTGCTGTGAAGGGTGATTGTGTTGTTGATACTGGGAGTGTTGCTGTGGATGGTGATTGTGTTGTTGATACTGGGAGTGTTGTTAGTGGAGGGTGATTGTGTTGTTGATACTGGGAGTGTTGCTGTGGATGGTGATTGTGTTGTTGATACTGGGAGTGTTGTTAGTGGAGGGTGATTGTGTTGTTGATACTGGGAGTGTTGCTGTGGATGGTGATTGTGTTGTTGATACTGGGAGTGTTGTTAGTGGCTGGTGATTGTGTTGTTGATACTGGGAGTGTTGCTGTGGATGGTGATTGTGTTGTTGATACTGGGAGTGTTGCTGTGAAGGGTGATTGTGTTGTTGATACTGGGAGTGTTGCTGTGGATGGTGATTGTGTTGTTGATACTGGGAGTGTTACTGTGGAGGGTGATTGTGTTGTTGATACTGGGAGTGTTGCTGTGGAGGGTGATTGTGTTGTTGATACTGGGAGTGTTACTGTGGAGGGTGATTGTGTTGTTGATACTGGGAGTGTTGCTGTGGAGGGTGATTGTGTTGTTGATACTGGGAGTGTTCCTGTGGAGGGTGATTGTGTTGTTGATACTGGGAGTGTTGCTGTGGAGGGTGATTGTGTTGTTGATACTGGGAGTGTCGCTGTGGAGGGTGATTGTGTTGTTGATACTGGGAGTGTTGCTGTGGATGGTGATTGTGTTGTTGATACTGGGAGTGTTGTTAGTGGCTGGTGATTGTGTTATTGATACTGGGAGTGTTGCTGTGGAGGGTGATTGTGTTGTTGATACTGGGAGTGTTGCTGTGGAGGGTGATTGTGTTGTTGATACTGGGAGTGTTACTGTGGAGGGTGATTGTGTTGTTGATACTGGGAGTGTTGCTGTGGAGGGTGATTGTGTTGTTGATACTGGGAGTGTTGCTGTGGATGGTGATTGTGTTGTTGATACTGGGAGTGTTGTTAGTGGATGGTGATTGTGTTGTTGATACTGGGAGTGTTGCTGTGGAGGGTGATTGTGTTGTTGATACTGGGAGTGTTGCTGTGGAGGGTGATTGTGTTGTTGATACTGGGAGTGTTGCTGTGGAGGGTGATTGTGTTGTTGATACTGGGAGTGTTGCTGTGGAGGGTGATTGTGTTGTTGATACTGGGAGTGTTGCTGTGGATGGTGATTGTGTTGTTGATACTGGGAGTGTTGCTGTGGAGGGTGATTGTGTTGTTGATACTGGGAGTGTTGCTGTGGAGGGTGATTGTGTTGTTGATACTGGGAGTGTTGCTGTGGAGGGTGATTGTGTTGTTGATACTGGGAGTGTTGCTGTGGATGGTGATTGTGTTGTTGATACTGGGAGTGTTGCTGTGGAGGGTGATTGTGTTGTTGATACTGGGAGTGTTGCTGTGGAGGGTGATTGTGTTGTTGATACTGGGAGTGTTGCTGTGGAGGGTGATTGTGTTGTTGATACTGGGAGTGTTGCTGTGAAGGGTGATTGTGTTGTTGATACTGGGAGTGTCGCTGTGGAGGGTGATTGTGTTGTTGATACTTGGAGTGTCGCTGTGGAGGGTGATTGTGTTGTTGATACTGGGAGTGTTGTTAGTGGAGGGTGATTGTGTTGTTGATACTGGGAGTGTTGCTGTGGAGGGTGATTGTGTTGTTGATACTGGGAGTGTCGCTGTGGAGGGTGATTGTGTTGTTGATACTGGGAGTGTTGTTAGTGGCTGGTGATTGTGTTGTTGATACTGGGAGTGTTACTGTGGAGGGTGATTGTGTTGTTGATACTGGGAGTGTTGTTAGTGGCTGGTGATTGTGTTGTTGATACTGGGAGTGTCGCTGTGGATGGTGATTGTGTTGTTGATACTGGGAGTGTTGCTGTGGAGGGTGATTGTGTTGTTGATACTGGGAGTGTTGTTAGTGGCTGGTGATTGTGTTGTTGATACTGGGAGTGTTGCTGTGGAGGGTGATTGTGTTGTTGATACTGGGAGTGTTACTGTGGATGGTGATTGTGTTGTTGATACTGGGAGTGTTGTTAGTGGCTGGTGATTGTGTTGTTGATACTGGGAGTGTTGCTGTGGATGGTGATTGTGTTGTTGATACTGGGAGTGTTACTGTGGAGGGTGATTGTGTTGTTGATACTGGGAGTGTCGCTGTGGATGGTGATTGTGTTGTTGATACTGGGAGTGTTGCTGTGGAGGGTGATTGTGTTGTTGATACTGGGAGTGTTACTGTGGATGGTGATTGTGTTGTTGATACTGGGAGTGTTGTTAGTGGCTGGTGATTGTGTTGTTGATACTGGGAGTGTTGCTGTGGAGGGTGATTGTGTTGTTGATACTGGGAGTGTTGCTGTGGATGGTGATTGTGTTGTTGATACTGGGAGTGTTGCTGTGGAGGGTGATTGTGTTGTTGATACTGGGAGTGTTGCTGTGGAGGGTGATTGTGTTGTTGATACTGGGAGTGTTCCTGTGGAGGGTGATTGTGTTGTTGATACTGGGAGTGTTGCTGTGGAGGGTGATTGTGTTGTTGATACTGGGAGTGTTGCTGTGGAGGGTGATTGTGTTGTTGATACTGGGAGTGTTGCTGTGGAGGGTGATTGTGTTGTTGATACTGGGAGTGTTGCTGTGGAGGGTGATTGTGTTGTTGATACTGGGAGTGTTGCTGTGGAGGGTGATTGTGTTGTTGATACTGGGAGTGTTGCTGTGGATGGTGATTGTGTTGTTGATACTGGGAGTGTTGTTAGTGGCTGGTGATTGTGTTGTTGATACTGGGAGTGTTGCTGTGGAGGGTGATTGTGTTGTTGATACTGGGAGTGTTGTTAGTGGCTGGTGATTGTGTTGTTGATACTGGGAGTGTTACTGTGGAGGGTGATTGTGTTGTTGATACTGGGAGTGTTGCTGTGGATGGTGATTGTGTTGTTGATACTGGGAGTGTTGTTAGTGGCTGGTGATTGTGTTGTTGATACTGGGAGTGTTGCTGTGGATGGTGATTGTGTTGTTGATACTGGGAGTGTTGTTAGTGGATGGTGATTGTGTTGTTGATACTGGGAGTGTTGCTGTGGAGGGTGATTGTGTTGTTGATACTGGGAGTGTTGTTAGTGGCTGGTGATTGTGTTGTTGATACTGGGAGTGTTGCTGTGGATGGTGATTGTGTTGTTGATACTGGGAGTGTTACTGTGGAGGGTGATTGTGTTGTTGATACTGGGAGTGTTGCTGTGGAGGGTGATTGTGTTGTTGATACTGGGAGTGTTGCTGTGGATGGTGATTGTGTTGTTGATACTGGGAGTGTTACTGTGGAGGGTGATTGTGTTGTTGATACTGGGAGTGTTGCTGTGGAGGGTGATTGTGTTGTTGATACTGGGAGTGTTGCTGTGGATGGTGATTGTGTTGTTGATACTGGGAGTGTTACTGTGGAGGGTGATTGTGTTGTTGATACTGGGAGTGTTGCTGTGGAGGGTGATTGTGTTGTTGATACTGGGAGTGTCGCTGTGGATGGTGATTGTGTTGTTGATACTGGGAGTGTTGCTGTGGAGGGTGATTGTGTTGTTGATACTGGGAGTGTTAGTGGATGGTGATTGTGTTGTTGATACTGGGAGTGTTGTTAGTGGAGGGTGATTGTGTTGTTGATACTGGGAGTGTTGCTGTGGAGGGTGATTATGTTGTTAATAGATGTGTACCTGCCGTAGTATGAATGGTTTCGTGTTCGACGACTTATCTGTAAACCCTGAGTGTAGCCAGAGTCAACGAAATAGCGAAGGGTGTTTTGCAAAATAGAAGTGTTTTTGTTGAAATGGTAGTCTACAAAACTGTGATAGGGAAATTACAGCTTTATTCAACACTCAAATGAAAAGCATCTGAATGTTGCTGTAGCCTCTACTGTGCATGCTGATCGCCTGAGAAAGGGACATGTTTTATCGTTTAAATTCCACTATAAATCACTATTGGTTATCATGCCGCGGTCTCGTAGCACTGCATTGGGAAATTGATTAGTCTGAAAGCCCCATCGCCTGAATAGAAGAGCGACCTTTCCAATGGCTTCCAGCCTGCTTTATGTGACAGCCGCAGCGTCATTTTCTTTAACGCCGCTCATTTTGTAATGTTTTACGCATTTCTACTTATAGAGCCCAGCATCTACATTTGTGAATGCATTTTTTTTTTGTTTCTCTTTTGCGTCTAATTCCATTTTCGCAGCAAATGCGAAAACAAGTCGCGTAAGGCGAAATTACTACATTTAGTCAAGCTGTGGAACTCACAGAATGAAATTGAACGTAGTCCGCCGCTCGTGCAAAAGGCAGTGAAAGTGACGAGCCTGTTTGGCGCGGTAGCGGTTGCGCTGTGCTTCATAGCACGCTTTACTGTACCTCTCTTCGTTTTTACTTTCTGAGCGTGTTTTTAATCCAAACATATCATATCTATATGTTTTTGGAATCAGGAACCGACAAGGAATAAGATGAAAGTGTTTTTAAATTGATTTCGAAAATTTAATTTTGATCATAATTTTTAATTTTTTTTAATTTTCAGAGCTTGTTTTTAATCCAAATATAACATATTTATATGTTTTTGGAATCAGAAAATGATGAAGAATTAGATGAACGTAAATTTGGATCGTTTTATAATTTTTTTTAATTTTTTTTTACAATTTTCAGATTTTTAATGACCAAAGTCATTAATTAATTTTTAAGCCACCAAGCTGAAATGCAATACCGAAGTCCGGCCTTCGTCGAAGATTGCTTGGCCAAAATGTCAATCAATTTGATTGAAAAATGAGGGTGTGACAGTGCCGCCTCAACTTTGACAAAAAGCCGGATATGACGTCATCAAAGACATTTATCGAAAAAAAGAAAAAACATCCGGGGATATCATACCCAGGAACTCTCATGTCAAATTTCATAAAGATCGGTCCAGTAGTTTACTCTGAATCGCTCTACACACACACACGCACACACACACACACACACACACACACACACACACACACACACACACACACACACACACACACACACACACACACACGCACACACACACACACACATACACACACATACACCACGACCCTCGTCTCGATTCCCCCTCTATTGAACAAAAATGTTTCTTTCTCTTTTGCGTCTACTGACATTTTCGCAGCAAATGCTAAAATCAACTCAATATGTTCTTTTTCATCTGCGTCCTCTTCCTTTTTCGCAGCAAATGCTGAAATAAACTAAAAGTGTTCTTTCTCTTTTGCGTCGACTTAACTTTTAGCAGCAAAATGCCATAATGAACTGGTAAGAGTTAATGAACTGGTAAGAGTTAATGAACTGGTAAGAGTTAATGAACTGGTAAGAGTTAATGAACTGCGGCGTTTTGAAGAAAGCTTGTTTTCAACCATTGCGCTTCCTTTGCTAGTGACAAGTTGGTTGGAAGTCTAGGCCTAGCTTAACTAATGTCGTTGTGTCTGTTGCGTGTTTTCAACAATTGATACATCTTTGCCGTGTAACTAATGTCGTTGTGTCTGTTGCGTGTTTTCAACAATTGATACATCTTTGCCGTGTAACTAATGTCGTTGTATCTGTTGCGTGTTTTTAACAATTGATACATCTTTGCCGTGTAACTAATGTCGTTGTAGTTGTAGCGTGTTTTTAACAATTGATACATCTTTGCCGTGTAACTAATGTCGTTGTAGTTGTAGCGTGTTTTTAACAATTGATACATCTTTGCCGTGTAACTAATGTCGTTGTAGTTGTAGCGTGTTTTTAACAATTGATACATCTTTGCCGTGTAACTAATGTCGTTGTAGTTGTAGCGTGTTTTTAACAATTGATACATCTTTGCCGTGTAACTAATGTCGTTGTAGTTGTAGCGTGTTTTTAACAATTGATACATCTTTGCCGTGTAACTAATGTCGTTGTAGTTGTAGCGTGTTTTTAACAATTGATACATCTTTGCCGTGTAACTAATGTCGTTGTGTCTGTTGCGTGTTTTTAACAATTGATACATCTTTGCCGTGTAACTAATGTCGTTGTAGTTGTAGCGTGTTTTTAACAATTGATACATCTTTGCCGTGTAACTAATGTCGTTGTAGTTGTAGCGTGTTTTTAACAATTGATACATCTTTGCCGTGTAACTAATGTCGTTGTAGTTGTAGCGTGTTTTTAACAATTGATACATCTTTGCCGTGTAACTAATGTCGTTGTAGTTGTAGCGTGTTTTTAACAATTGATACATCTTTGCCGTGTAACTAATGTCGTTGTGTCTGTTGCGTGTTTTTAACAATTGATACATCTTTGCCGTGTAACTAATGTCGTTGTAGTTGTAGCGTGTTTTTAACAATTGATACATCTTTGCTGTGTAACTAATGTCGTTGTATCCGTTGTGTTTTTCAGATGGTGACGAAGACGAAGAAAATCTTCGTGGGCGGCTTGTCGTCCTCGACGACCATTGATGACGTCAAGAACTACTTCAAGTCGTTCGGACAGGTCAGTTACTTTACACAACTAATCTGTGTCTGTGTGTGGTCGTGTGTGTCGAGGACTGCCCGTGTTGTGCTATATTTTTCGTTTGCTGAAGTCTTGAAACAAAACCAAAAGAAAAGCAAACCAAACGCAAATGATGGTGGTTTTGAAACGACTTACCTGTTTGGAGTTTAAAGTGCAGTGAAAGATTATGACTTATTGTTTTTGTTGTCAATGCAAAACAAAAGTGTTGCTGGTTAACTTAGCTGAACGATCGCCTCTGTTGAAATGGAGACAAAGAGCATCGAACAGGGCTGTCCTGAGACAAAGAGCATCGAACAGGGCTGTCCTGAGACAGAGAGCATCGAACAGGGCTGTCCTGAGACAAAGAGCATCGAACAGGGCTGTCCTGAGACAAAGAGCATCGAACAGGGCTGTCCTGAGACAAAGAGCATCGAACAGGGCTGTCCTGAGACAAAGAGCATCGAACAGGGCTGTCCTGAGACAAAGAGCATCGAACAGGGCTGTCCTGAGACAAAGAGCATCGAACAGGGCTGTCCTGAGACAAAGAGCATCGAACAGGGCTGTCCTGAGACAAAGAGCATCGAACAGGGCTGTCCTGAGACAAAGAGCATCGAACAGGGCTGTCCTGAGACAAAGAGCATCGAACAGGGCTGTCCTGAGACAAAGAGCATCGAACAGGGCTGTCCTGAGACAAAGAGCATCGAACAGGGCTGTCCTGAGACAAAGAGCATCGAACAGGGCTGTCCTGAGACAGAGAGCATCGAACAGGGCTGTCCTGAGACAAAGAGCATCGAACAGGGCTGTCCTGAGACAAAGAGCATCGAACAGGGCTGTCCTGAGACAAAGAGCATCGAACAGGGCTGTCCTGAGACAGAGAGCATCGAACAGGGCTGTCCTGAGACAGAGAGCATCGAACAGGGCTGTCCTGAGACAGAGAGCATCGAACAGGGCTGTCCTGAGACAGAGAGCATCGAACAGGGCTGTCCTGAGACAGAAGACTCATTGTTTCGTTAGTTGTGGTTCAATCTTTGTGTGTGGTCGTGCGAATGATTTAGTTAGTTGTGGTTCAATCTTTGTGTGTGGTCGTGCGAATGATTTAGTTAGTTGTGGTTCAATCTTTGTGTGTGGTCGTGCGAATGATTTAGTTAGTTGTGGTTCAATCTTTGTGTGTGGTCGTGCGAATGATTTAGTTAGTTGTGGTTCAATCTTTGTGTGTGGTCGTGCGAATGATTTAGTTAGTTGTGGTTCAATCTTTGTGTGTGGTCGTGCGAATGATTTAGTTAGTTGTGGTTCAATCTTTGTGTGTGGTCGTGCGAATGATTTAGTTAGTTGTGGTTCAATCTTTGTGTGTGGTCGTGCGAATGATTTAGTTAGTTGTGGTTCAATCTTTGTGTGTGGTCGTGCGAATGATTTAGTTAGTTGTGGTTCAATCTTTGTGTGTGGTCGTGCGAATGATTTAGTTAGTTGTGGTTCAATCTTTGTGTGTGGTCGTGCGAATGATTTAGTTAGTTGTGGTTCAATCTTTGTGTGTGGTCGTGCGAATGATTTAGTTAGTTTTTATTGGAAATTGCCTCATGTTTGCTCTGATACAACCCATCTTTCTTTTCGTTTTGATTCTTTTTTTCCCAAAGTCTAATTTTTCATCTTCGTTTAATCGTTTGTCTTATGTGTGTGTTTGCTTGTGTGTTGATTGAAACGTGGGATGTGCACTGTATGCTGTGTCTTGTAAGGTTTTGTTCCTTCTCTGTTGTTCAGTATTGTATTGTATGTCCAAGTGTAGCGTTACTTCTCTGTCTGTCTGTCTGTCTGTCTGTCTGTCTGTCTGTCTGTCTGTCTGTCTGTCTGTCTGTCTGTCTGTCTGACATGACGGTCGGTCTGTTTGTTCTGTCTGTTTGTTCTCTGTTTGTGTGTCTGTCTGTATCTGTCTGTCTCTCTCTGATCGTGTCGCAGTCTCTCCGTCACGTCACATGGAAGCACCTCAAAGTGCCCTGCCTTCCCGTACCCCCGACCCCCCCTGTTACCCTCACGCTGCACAGGCAACACGGATTAATCAATCTGCACAACTACCCCCGACCCCTGCGCAATCTGCAAATGCAATAGAGACCACGAGATGGACGGGGTCAGCAAAGGTCGCTAGTACTCCCATTTGTCTTGGGGCTGCACCCCCATTCCCATTGCAATGTGAAGGCTTGTGTTGGAAATGTGAAGGCTTGTGTTGGAAATGTGAAGGCTTGTGTTGGAAATGTACAGTACTTAATGTTGAGGGCGTTTCGGCCTTGAAAGCGCTATTCCTTGTTGTTTGACGTGGTAGGGTTTTGGTGTAAGAGTTTGAGGACACAACAGCGGATGAGAAATAAAACTGAACAAAGTTGAAACTGTTTTTCAGTTCAAAGGCTAATGTTCGATCCTTACTCAAACTTGAGGACGTTGCTGCCTTACAGACGCCTTTTTTCTTGTATTCTAAAGTGCTGTGTTTGATCAGGACTGTGAGGAACAATATCAAACTTGAGGACGTTGCTGCCTTACAGACGCCTTTTTTCTTGTATTCTAGAGTGCTGTGTTTGATCAGGACTGTGAGGAACAATATCAAACTAATCACTTTTACCATAATGCTGAACACGTATTGGATTGAGGGCTTCAAAGCGTTGATTACACCCTTTACTTTCCTTCTTTCTTCCTTTCTCTCTCTTTTTAATTGTTTTTAATTTTGTGGATTTTTTCTGTAGAGTTTGAGGAGAGAAAAGCTAGAGGAAGAAGAACCTTCAAGGAATGAAGCACTTTTAAAGTTCTATTTTCTGATAAACAACCTTGCAATTGTTCTCCGGCTCGGTTCAATGCAGCGGCGTGTTGAAGGAGTTGAGAGGGCTCGCCACGTAGAATCCACACGAAACAATAACGGGTGTTTTTTTGGCCCGGAAACTGCTAACAGCTCTTTTCATTTGGATGGAATACGGCGGATATTAAAGCCTGGACTTCAGCTCACAGCGCAGTTTACGCTAAGGTCGTATAAGAACAAGCATGAGAGGGGGGAGATGGGAGGGTGCAAGGGAGGGGGGTCTCTTCCGGTGTTTGCCCTTTCATCATAAAATTACCAGGGGATCGATATTCATTAAAAAGACGAGTGATTGGGATTTTGCGATGACCTGCTTTAAATCCTGTAGGATTTTATTTCTGGTCGTTGCTTGGCGGGTTTTTCAACCCTTGCCATTTCCTGCTGGATAGAATCTACGAGGGAGAGAGAGGGAAATGAAATGAAAAGCAATTAGCCTAAGAGGTTAGAGGTCTGTTCTTTGCGTGGGATGTGTGTGTGTGTGTGTGTGTGTGTGTGTGTACGTGTGTGTGTGTGTTTAGGCACCAGTAATATTCAAATGTATTTCTTTTTTGTTTGTTTTATTCACTTAGCAAGCGCCCCCCCCCCCCCACCGTCCACTCTCCTTTAAAAAAAAAAAAAGTAAAACAATGAGTTAAAGGTGGAAACGTACGTGTCGACGAGAGCTCACAATTTTTTCTTTTAGTTTCTGTTTTCATTTCTATCTGTTGTTGTGTACGTCACCCGTCTGCAGGCAAGAAGATGCACAGCATGAAAATCCTGACTGGTGGATCTTCTCCCATCTGTTTTCTTCTTTTTATATTTAGTCAAGTTTTGACTAAATATTTTAACATCGAGGGGGAATCGAAACGAGGGTCGTGGTGTATGTGCGTGTGTGTGTGTGTGTGTGTGTGTGTGTGTGTGTGTGTGTCTGTGTGTGTGTGTGTGTAGAGCGATTCAGACTAAACTACTGGACCGATCTTTATGAAATTTGACATGAGAGTTCCTGGGTATGAAATCCCCGAACGTTTTTTTCATTTTTTTGATAAATGTCTTTGATGACGTCATATCCGGCTTTTCGTGAAAGTTGAGGCGGCACTGTCACGCCCTCATTTTTCAACCAAATTGGTTCAAATTTTGGTCAAGTAATCTTCGACGAAGCCCGGGGTTCGGTATTGCATTTCAGCTTGGTGGCTTAAAAATTAATTAATGACTTTGGTCATTAAAAATCGGAAAATTGTAAAAAAAAATAAAAATTTATAAAACGATCCAAATTTACGTTTATCTTATTCTCCATCATTTGCTGATTCCAAAAACATATAAATATGTTATATTCGGATTAAAAACAAGCTCTGAAAATTAAATATATAAAAATTATTATCAAAATTAAATTGTCCAAATCAACTTAAAAACACTTTCATCTTATTCCTTGTCGGTTCCTGATTCCAAAAACATATAGATATGATATGTTTGGATTAAAAACACGCTCAGAAAGTTAAAACAAAGAGAGGTACAGAAAAGCGTGCTATCCTTCTTAGCGCAACTACTACCCCGCTCTTCTTGTCAATTTCACTGCCTTTGCCATGAGCGGTGGCCTGACGATGCTACGAGTAAAATGGCATTGCGTTCAGTTTCATTCTGTGAGTTCGACAGCTACTTGACTAAATATTGTATTTTCGCCTTACGCGACTTGTTATATTTAGTCAAGTTTTTTTGTCTTCTTTCTTTTTGCACGGTGTCAATGTGTCTTACGCACGCACACATTCCAATGCTGGGAGAAAAAGCGTAGACATTATGTGGGGGTATTTCTGGCTTTTCGACAAAATCGTATTAAATGACGTGGATATTTGTGGAAATGTTATGCCCCCTACCTCTGTCTGCCCCCCCTACCTCTGTCTGCCCCCCCTACCTCTGTCTGCCCCCTACCTCTGTCTGCCCCCTACCTCTGTCTGCCCCCCCTACCTCTGTCTGCCCCCTACCTCTGTCTGCCCCCCTACCTCTGTCTGCCCCCTACCTCTGTCTGCCCCCTACCTCTGTCTGCCCCCCCTACCTCTGTCTGCCCCCCCTACCTCTGTCTGCCCCCCCTACCTCTGTCTGCCCCCCCTACCTCTGTCTGCCCCCTACCTCTGTCTGCCCCCTACCTCTGTCTGCCCCCTACCTCTGTCTGCCCCCTACCTCTGTCTGCCCCCTACCTCAGTCTGCCCCCCTACCTCTTTCTGCCCCCTACCTCTGTCTGCCCCCCCTACCTCTGTCTGCCCCCTACCTCTGTCTGCCCCCCCCCCTACCTCAGTCTGCCCCCCTACCTCAGTCTGCCCCCCCTACCTCTGTCTGCCCCCTACCTCTGTCTGCCCCCCCCTACCTCTGTCTGCCCCCTACCTCTGTCTGCCCCCTACCTCTGTCTGCCCCCTACCTCTGTCTGCCCCCCCTACCTCTGTCTGCCCCCTACCTCTGTCTGTCCCCTACCTCTGTCTGCCCCCCCTACCTCTGTCTGCCCCCCCTACCTCTGTCTGCCCCCTACCTCTGTCTGTCCCCTACCTCTGTCTGCCCCCTACCTCCGTCTGCCCCCCCCCTCCCCCCTCCCCACCCTCACGTACACATAAGCACATATACAATTGGACCCTACTTTTAAGATCTCCCAATTTAAGACCCCCCTTCCCTTTTAAGACCCCCCTTCTCTTCTAAGACCCGCCTTCCCTTTTAAGACCCCCCTTCCCTTCTAAGACCCCCCTTCCCTTTTAAGACCCCCCTTCTCTTCTAAGACCCGCCTTCCCTTTTAAGACCCCCCTTCCCTTTTAAGACCCCCCTTCCCTTTTAAGACCCCCCTTCTCTTCTAAGACCCGCCTTCCCTTTTAAGACCCCCCTTCCCTTTTAAGACCCCCCTTCTCTTCTAAGACCCGCCTTCCCTTTTAAGACCCCCCTTCCCTTTTAAGACCCCCCTTCCCTTTTAAGACCCCCCTTCCCTTCTAAGACCCCCCTTCCCTTTTAAGACCATGTTTTTTCTCCAGATTTTCTGTTCATAATCTCTGTAAATTTACCTCTATTTTAAGATTCCCTCACTTTTAAATCATTTTCTCAGATTTGTTTGCAGTCTTAAAAGGTGTGTGTGTGGGGGGGGTCTACTGGATAACTAGTGCAGTATCCACGTGATGTGTGTGTGTGTGTGTGGGGGGGTCTACTGGATAACTAGTGCAGTATCCTGCAGGATATACTGGGTCGGAACGATTGTGTGTGTGTGTGTGTGTGTGGTCTTTCCTGGTGGTTTTACCCTTGCTTAGTGGATATACTGGGTCGGAACGATTGTGTGTGTGTGTGTGTGTGTGTGTGTGTGTGTGTGTGTGTGTGTGTGTGTGTGTGTGTGTGTGTGTGTGTGTGTGTGTGTGTTTGTGGTCTTTCTGTGAAATGGAGGGAAGAAAAATATATTTGATAGCAAAGAGAACAGAACAAAAAATGGGAGAAAAAGATGGACAGTCTGCACGAGAAACAATATTAACGCGCACATATTTTGCGAAGACAATATTTTTAACAAAATTAATGTACGCCTTTTTCTCCAGCAAACAACTGTGTGGTCAACTTTTTTTTCTCACAAACTCTTCCAGTATTCATGTTACTAGTGAGGAAGTGAGTGGTTAGCAGTAAAGACAGTGGTCACGTCACTGTACGCAGTGTGCACAAACTCTTCCAGTATTCATGTTACTAGTGAGGAAGTGAGTGGTTAGCAGTAAAGACAGTGGTCACGTCACTGTACGCAGTGTGCACGGCTTGGAGCGGTACTTGTGGCCAGCGACAAATCACATTATGGAGGGCTATGGTAATGCGGCCAGCGACAAATCACATTATGGAGGGCTATGGTAATGTGGCCAGCGACAAATCACATTATGGAGGGCTATGGTAATGTGGCCAGCGACAAATCACATTATGGAGGGCTATGGTAATGCGGCCAGCTTCTTCTTCTTCTTCTGCGTTCGATGTTGGTGGCCGTGCTAGATCCTCAGACCAGTGGCTGCCAGGAAGTCCGCAGTCTTGCGCAGTTCGTCGGCAGGACCCCAGAGTTTGGCTCCAACACTGGTCTCTTCTTGCCAGAACTTCTGGCGTATTGTCTCTAGTGTGCACGGCTTGGAGCGGTACTTGTGGCCAG
>NC_090253.1:65000-67500 GCF_037325665.1 Littorina saxatilis
CAGCTTGCAGTGAAGGGAGACAGCAGTTGGCCACACGGTTTTTCTCAGACTCTCAAGGATGGTGCTCTGAATCGAAAGAAAGATTCACAATCAATATATAGAAACGAGAAGAACCAACTGGAGAAAACAGTCATTTGTCCTTCAAAGCAAAAATAATGGAGGGTTTCAACAGCCGGACACCATAAGAGGATTTGGGAGGTGTTGGGGGGAGGTGTTGGGGGGAGGGGTGTTGGGGGGTGTTGGGGGGAGGGGTGTTTGAAGGAAGGGGACAGTGTCCATGATGGCTCTCTACCAGCAGAGGTCAATCAGAGGTCCGACCACGTGATGGCAATGACCATTGTGACAGCGACGTTGGCCGAAGCTCACTCACGAGTTGATTCAGCTTCTGTTTGTCCCCATGTAACTGCCTCTCTATCTCTCTCGCTCTTCTTCCAGCAACACTGGACCTTTAGACTAGGTGTTTTCAAGAAGGGCAGAACAGTGCAGGCTTGTCCTTTACCTCTCTATCTCTCTCGCTCTTCTTCCAGCAACACTGGACCTTTAGACTAGGTGTTTTCAAGAAGGGCAGAACAGTGCAGGCTTGTCCTTTACCTCACTCACATTTGAGTAAGAATGTGCAGTCCGCTCTGTGTTTAGTTTCGCTCCCTTGCCGCTGTAGCCTTGGCTGTGTTTGTCCGGGGTCTTGTGTGGACTGGACGAGGTGTGTACTCACACTGGGGAACGGGGGCTTAGCCACGACTCGCTGCATGCTAGCGGTGGATACACTTTACCCAGTCTTCTCTCTCTCCCTCCGATCTTTGTGGGAATTCTGAAACATTTGGCGTGTTTCCATGTGTGATTGTTATTTGTATGCTTTTGTTGTCAAAAATTGAGCTTCATCTGGCTTAGCTAATGTAGCTTTTAGATAGTGGTGCACGTTAAAGATCCCGTATCCGCTGAGAGAGAGAGAGAGAGAGAGAGAGAGAGAGAGAGAGAGAGAGAGAGAGAGAGAGAGAGAGAGAGAGAAAGAGAAAGAGAAAGAGAAAGGGAAAGAGAGAGCGAGCGAGCGAGCGCGCACTCATTAACTTCGAATAAACAAATACAAATAAAAATACATCTGAAACACGCCCCCATACTTGCACACACACGAAGGTCTTATTCTGGAGGTCCCCACAATCTCGGGCAGGACTTTGACACGCTTCAGAAAAGACAGCGGGCGATGGTTGTAGAGCTTGCATTTTTCATGATGCTTCCCCTGCCCACCCTGCCCCCTGCCTAACACAAACACGGCACCAATCTGGTATCTGTTGTTCCTTCATAAATGATAAAGGCAGGGGGTAGCAGCTTTGATACAGACAGAGGGGAGGGGGAGTCAAAGAGAGAGACAGAGACAGACAGAGAGAGAGACAGAGACAGAGACACAGGGAGAGAATTAGAGAGACAGACAGACAGAGAGAGAAGTGGTGTGTGTGTGTTTGTGAGAGAGTGAGAGAGAGAGAGAGAGACAGAGAGACAGAGACAGAGACACAGAGAGAGAATTAGAGAGACAGACAGACACAGAGAGAAGTGGTGTGTGTGTGTGTGTGTGTTTGTGAGAGAGAGAGAGAGAGAGAGAGAGAGAGAGAGAGAGAGAGAGAGAGAGAGAGAGAGAGAGAGAGAGAGAGAGAGAGAGAGAGAGAGAGAGAGAGAGAGAGAGATCCCCATACTTCCTTCTTATTCAAGCAAAAACTCATCTCCATTTTTTTTTATATTGGTACACTGACGTAGAACACAAACATTGACAGTTACGGGGCCCCGAGTACATCGCTCAGAACGTGTGCTGAGTACTGTGCCTTGTCAGCTCAAAAAAAGAAACCCTCGTTAATTTGACATGGGAAAGGCGTTTTAACACCCCCCACAACAAGAGTGGGCAGTGTAGTTTGGGAGAGAAAAGGCAGTGAATGTCTTTCTTGTTTTTTTGAAAATGTCAGTGAGAACTTAATGAGATGTTCAGTAGCTAGAACATAAGCTTGGTCTTCCATGTTATTGGTAGTAAGACTTAAAGACTAAGATGGAAGACTCGCTGTCTTGAAAGCCTTAATTTAAGTTAAGTCAACAGATACTAGACGATCTAGTGAAATTCGCCGTTGTTTATTTTCTTTATTGTTAGTGAAATACTATTTCAAGTACTTGCGTGCATTTTCCAGTGAGAAAATCTGATCCATTTCTCAGTGAAATAGTCATGTCAGTATTTTGGAGTTAAAAAGTCTTGTCGTTTTCTCCATTTTTCAGTGAGATAGTTTCTGAGTAAGAATGTCCGTTTTTGAGTGAGGTAATGTGTTTCAGTTATGAATAGGACAACTTGGTCCATTTCTGAATGAGATGAACAGGGTGTAATCACTTCGTTGAGTAGACAAACCCAGATCGCTTTTTATGATCGCCGCCTCCTTTCGTTATGTTTTTGTAGAATCTTCTTGTTCTTCTTGTTCTTGTTCTTCTTGTTCTTGTTCTTCTTGTTCTTGTTCTTCTTGTTCTTGTTCTT
>NC_090253.1:70000-72500 GCF_037325665.1 Littorina saxatilis
CACGAGTGTACGTGGCAGTTTGAGCGCATTGACGCAGAAAACACGAGTGTACGTGGCAGTTTGAGCGCATTGACGCAGAAAACACGAGTGTACGTGGCAGTTTGAGCGCATTGACGCAGAAAACACGAGTGTACGTGGCAGTTTGAGCGCATTGACGCAGAAAACACGAGTGTACGTGGCAGTTTGAGCGCATTGACGCAGAAAACACGAGTGTACGTGGCAGTTTGAGCGCATTGACGCAGAAAACACGAGTGTACGTGGCAGTTTGAGCGCATTGACGCAGAAAACACGAGTGTACGTGGCAGTTTGAGCGCATTGACGCAGAAAACACGAGTGTACGTGGCAGTTTGAGCGCATTGACGCAGAAAACACGAGTGTACGTGGCAGTTTGAGCGCATTGACGCAGAAAACACGAGTGTACGAGGCAGTTTGAGCGCATTGACGCAGAAAACACGAGTGTACGTGGCAGTTTGAGCGCATTGACGCAGAAAACACGAGTGTACGTGGCAGTTTGAGCGCATTGACGCAGAAAACACGAGTGTACGTGGCAGTTTGAGCGCATTGACGCAGAAAACACGAGTGTACGTGGCAGTTTGAGCGCATTGACGCAGAAAACACGAGTGTACGTGGCAGTTTGAGCGCATTGACGCAGAAAACACGAGTGTACGTGGCAGTTTGAGCGCATTGACGCAGAAAAAGAAATAAAGGACCACTTGCAAAACAAACAAAAAAGTTGCCTCTAACCTCTAACCTCTAACCTCTAACCCTAACCTCTAACCCTAACCTCTAACCTCTAACCTCTAACCCTAACCTCTAACCCTAACCTCTAACCCTAACCTCTAACCCTAACCTCTAACCCTAACCTCTAACCCTAACCTCTAACCCTAACCTCTAACCCTAACCTCTGGTTTTATCGTAAAAATACACTGATATTTTGGATCCAACATAAAAAGTTGCCTGGTTTGATCGTAAAAATACACTGATATTTTGGATCCAACATAAAAAGTTGCCTGGTTTTATCGTAAAAACACACTGATATTTTGGATCCAACATAAAAAGTTGCCTGGTTTTATCGTAAAAACACACTGATATTTTGGATCCAACATAAAAAGTTGCCTGGTTTTATCGTAAAAATACACTGATATTTTGGATCCAACATAAAAAGTTGCCTGGTTTTATCGTAAAAATACACTGATATTTTGGATCCAACATAAAAAGTTGAATCTGTGCCGTTACGTATGCAGGTGAAAGTTTCAATCATCATCCAAGGTGTGGCGAGGCATCGACCCCCGTGCCTCATTGTGCCAGGCGGGACAATGCCGGGCTATGCCATGCATTATTCATTGCAATTAGCTTTTCCAGGACCCGGCTTTTTGAAAAAGTGAACCGGCACTGCCAGATTTTTGTTGTTCTGTCTTTCCTTCGCGCAGGCCATGCTTTCCTTTGCATAAAATAAGGGTAATTAGGATAAGGAAGCTTTTGAGACGTGGAATGGTGTGGGATGAAGTGAGGGGTGAATATGTGGGGGTGGGGAAGGGGGTGGGGGCGTGTGGGTGTGTGTGTGTGTGTGGGGGGGGGGGGGGTGGCGAGGAGAGAAAAAGGGATGTTGAACGCTAATCAACCACAAACAGTCTCGTCAGTCACACAGTCTCGTCAGTCACACAGTCTCGTCAGTCAGTTTACAAGAGAAGGCGAGACTAAGACTGACTCCATAGTTGGAATAGTGTGCTTCAATAAAGCTGAAAAACATAAATTGAATTAGAGATACAGGGACTAGGGACTAGAGACAGAATTAAGGAGAAAGGTGGAGGAGTGAGCTTGGAGCGGATTCAATGACGGACACGAAGCACAATGAGGAAACACTGGTTGCATTGACACGTGGTTAGTGAGAGACAGAGAGAGGTTGCATTGACACGTGGTTAGTGAGAGACAGAGAGAGGTTGCATTGACACGTGGTTAGTGAGAGACAGAGAGAGGTTGCATTGACACGTGGTTAGTGAGAGACAGAGAGAGGTTGCATTGACACGTGGTTAGTGAGAGACAGAGAGAGGTTGCATTGACACGTGGTTAGTGAGAGACAGAGAGAGGTTGCATTGACACGTGGTTAGTGAGAGACAGAGAGAGGTTGCATTGACACGTGGTTAATGAGAGACAGAGAGAGGTTGCATTGACACGTGGTTAGTGAGAGACAGAGAGAGGTTGCATTGACACGTGGTTAGTGAGAGACAGAGAGAGGTTGCATTGACACGTGGTTAGTGAGAGACAGAGAGAGGTTGCATTGACACGTGGTTAGTGAGAGACAGAGAGAGGTTGCATTGACACGTGTTTAGTGAGAGACAGAGAGAGGTTGCATTGACACGTGTTTAGTGAGAGACAGAGAGAGGTTGCATTGACACGTGGTTAGTGAGAGACAGAGAGAGGTTGCATTGACACGTGGTTAGTGAGAGACAGAGAGAGGTTGCATTGACACGTGGTTAGTGAGAGACAGAGAGAGGTTGCA
>NC_090253.1:80000-82500 GCF_037325665.1 Littorina saxatilis
ACCCCCTTCCCCATTATCCCTACTGGCAGAGTCTTAGGTGCAACCCGACCCCCTTCCCCATTATCCCTACTGGCAGAGTCTTAGGTGCAACCCGACCCCCTTCCCCATTATCCCTACTGGCAGAGTCTTAGGTGCAACCCGACCCCCTTCCCCATTATCCCTACTGGCAGAGTCTTAGGTGCAACCCGACCCCCTTCCCCATTATCCCTACTGGCAGAGTCTTAGGTGCAACCCGACCCCCTTCCCCATTATCCCTACTGCACGCATTGCTTTCTCAGTCTCGAGCTTCCAAATCCTCACGTTCACTTTACCAGATACTCCAGGTTTAAGCTCGATATTAATTGGGCGAAGTTCACGAACCTCCCTGCACGAAGCTTAGGCACTGATATTTGATATTTGATATTTGATATTTGATATTTGATATTTGATATTATTTGATATTTGATATTTGATATTTGATATTATTTGATATTTGATATTTGATATTTGATATTTGATATTTGATATTATTTGATATTTGATATTATTTGATATTTGATATTTCGGTAACATGACTTCGCGAAGTCAACTTCGGGCTTAATTAAGGAAGACCATCAATACAAGGAAGACCATCAATACAAGGAAGACCATCAATACAAGGAAGACCATCAATACAAGGAAGACCATCAATACAAGGAAGACCATCACGAACATAAGTATGAAAAGTATATACCTTTCATCTGTTCTCGCTAACCGTAAATGAATGTAACGGTTAGAATTGGAAAATAACAGAAGAGAAGTCGTCATCTGGCCATTAAATTGTCTCCAAAAAAGAGCGGGAAACGAAGTTGTCATATGGTTAATCGTACCGGTTTTGATTACCTGTGACAGTTTTCAGAGTAAAATCGCAACACTGTTATTCCACCGTTTTCTGACCAGTTGCCATGACCACATCAAGAGTTTTTGTGCAAGATATCCAGACAATATCAGTTCAAGAAACGTGCAGCGCAAACACTGCTGGATTTCTAAAGCATCGACATGAGATAACATTGACGTCTTGAAGACATTATCACACCAATCCGATTCGCGAGGCTGAATTCGGCATAACCATCTTTTGGTCGTAGGGGAGCGACATTTTAGAGATCTCAACGACTCTCGGGTCAGCTTTAGGAGGTCGATGCCCTCTTGCCGTCCCCGGCCCTGGATAGGGTCAGGCACCCATTTGCAGCTGGGTTGACCGGAGAGTGCTCGGAAACAAGTCGGGTATTGGATGCGCCCCGCGTAGGGATCGAACCAACGACCTCCAGCGTGAGAGGCAAGCGCTCTAACCTCAGTGCCACTCCGTCACTTTTATAAGTATAATGGTATTTTTCAGGGGAGATATATCATACTAGCACGTTTGTGGCGTACAATGCCCTGCCTATAACCACCTCGCCCACAGTAATTGCGCTCTGTGCTGAGGAGGTTAGGTCAAAGTGGCCACCATGGGACTAGCAAGGGGAACGTGGTGTTTTAAGGAGTACAATAAACGAATTGCGGAAATAACTCGGATTTTTGTTGGTTGTGGAAGAGTTGCTTTCCCTTGTTTCCCCTTGTTTCCCCTTGTTTCCCCTTGTTTCCCCTTGCTTTTTTCATACAAACACTGAGCCAAGCTACACGTGACAGTGTAGGCTTGCCTCAGTGTTTCTATGGAACCATAACTCATACAAACTTGACAGAGTTATTTCCGATTATCATCTATTCGCATTTTGGGGAAGTAGAGAAGTTCGCTGACTTGACGAAAAATGTGTTTTGTACTCTGGGGTTCTTAGTGTCATATCTCATTTCTCCTGGCCGTGTCCTGTGTAGGTTCATATTTCTCATTACCGCCACCTCCGTTTCCAGAACCAACAGCATCACCATACGCTGATATCAATAGCATTGTGAGACCGTCGCTAATAAGCTAAGTAACTAAATTCGTTTTTCAATATTTGGAAATCTTGGTCGTCATCATCACCACCACTGTCTGCTATTTAGTTTTCTTGTCACCATCTGTGCTGTGGTAGACATCGGTGTTGAAACAACCTTTTGAAAGGGTACAGTTTAACCCCCCCTCCCCATTTAAGACCCCACCATGTAAGACCCCACCATGTAAGACCCCACCATGTAAGACCCCACCATGTAAGACCCCACCATGTAAGACCCCACCATGTAAGACTTCCTCCCTTGTAGGACCGTGTTTTCTCATGTCCCCCTCATTTGAAGACTCCCTCCATTGTTGAGACCGGATGTTTTCAGATCTTTAGAGTATTTAAAAGGGGGGTTTCATTGCAGCTTACTTACACATATCTGTGTCTTTGGCACAGAGGGGGGCTTCATTGCAGCTTACTTACACATATCTGTGTCTTCAGCACAAAGGGGGGTATCATTGCAGCTAGCTTACTTACACATATTTGTGTCTTTAGCAAAAACTAAACCGTGGGAGGATAACAGTGCGTGTGTGGGAAGTGAGGGGTGACATAGATGGGAATGGAATGGAATA
>NC_090253.1:85000-122500 GCF_037325665.1 Littorina saxatilis
CCTGGGCGTCTATTATGGACCAGTGAAGACGCCATCACGAATCTTTGTAAAAAGACCCACATCCGGTTCCTGCAGCTCTGCTTTCAACTCGCAGACTCCAGGACCTTCAACTGCTCTCCATCTCCATCTGCGTGAAAAGTTAGTGCTGTCATTTATGACGCAATAAGCAAGGCAACGCGGCTCATTCCTTCACTGGCAGCCAGCAGTGCACGTACTGCTCGCCCAGTGAACACTAACAGTCGCAGCTAGCCCGAGGTTGTGATTGTGGCTGGCGATTTAGTGTCCTTGTTTAGCGGTCCCATTAGGGTAGTGTGGATTGTGAGGTCGTGGCGAGGACAGGACGATCGTCTACTGATCGAGGTCCCGCTGTGATCGGAACGAGCGCTCGTCACGCCACCTAGCGCCCACTTTGACACACTCCCTGGCCATTCAGTGGTTGAGTGCTGAGGTGGTGTTCTCTTGTCTTGTGGTCTTGGTTGCTCTGTGTTAAACTTAATACACCTTGTGTGGTGGGTGTTTTTTGTCGTTGAACGGGGCAGACCAGCTGCGTCATACAGACGCTGGCTTAAAAAGACAGGCAGAAGGACAGACACTCTTTGTCTCTGTCCTAGTCCGTCTGTCACACACACACACACACACACACACACACACACACACACACACACACACACACTAACACACACACACACACACACACACACACCACACCCCACCCCCTCCTCCATGTATCGTTCATCTTTATCGATCGCTGTGTATCTTTTTTTGATTACGGTTGTCATTGGTGTACAGTAAACCCATTCTGATTACCTCCCTTGCACTGACTTCCGCTTGTCCTGCGGCATTTCCGCCGACGTGCGCATTCCCTGGGGTAGGCGGCGCTGTTGTCCATTTACTGCTGCTCACTAACGACCTCTGGTGGCTGCTGCGCTGACAATAGAGTTATTGCCCTTGGCGTGGAATGACCTGATTTTTTCCTCTTTCCTTGTGGCTTTTGTGTTTGCGTAGAGCACCAGGGGTGAATGGTCACATTAAATATTAACGACAGCGACCATGGCGGTGTGTAACCTGAAGGGTTGTGGTAGCGACCATGGCGGTGTGTAACCTGAATGGTTGTGGTAGCGACCATGGCGGTGTGTAACCTGAATGGTTGTGGTAGCGACCATGGCGGTGTGTAACCTGAATGGTTGTGGTAGCGACCATGGCGGTGTGTAACCTGAATGGTTGTGGTAGCGACCATGGCAGTGTGTAACCTGAATGGTTGTGGTAGCGACCATGGCGGTGTGTGACCTGAATGGTTGTGGTAGCGACCATGGCGGTGTGTAACCTGAATGGTTGTGGTAGCGACCATGGCAGTGTGTAACCTGAAGGGTTGTGGTAGCGACCATGGCGGTGTGTAACCTGAATGGTTGTGGTAGCGACCATGGCAGTGTGTAACCTGAAGGGTTGTGGTAGCGACCATGGCGGTGTGTAACCTGAATGGTTGTGGTAGCGACCATGGCGGTGTGTAACCTGAAGGGTTGTGGTAGCGACCATGGCAGTGTGTAACCTGAAGGGTTGTGGTAGCGACCATGGCGGTGTGTAACCTGAATGGTTGTGGTAGCGACCATGGCAGTGTGTAACCTGAAGGGTTGTGGTAGCGACCATGGCGGTGTGTAACCTGAATGGTTGTGGTAGCGACCATGGCGGTGTGTAACCTGAAGGGTTGTGGTAGCGACCATGGCAGTGTGTAACCTGAAGGGTTGTGGTAGCGACCATGGCGGTGTGTAACCTGAATGGTTGTGGTAGCGACCATGGCAGTGTGTAACCTGAAGGGTTGTGGTAGCGACCATGGCGGTGTGTAACCTGAATGGTTGTGGTAGCGACCATGGCGGTGTGTAACCTGAATGGTTGTGGTAGCGACCATGGCGGTGTGTAACCTGAAGGGTTGTGGTAGCGACCATGGCAGTGTGTAACCTGAAGGGTTGTGGTAGCGACCATGGCGGTGTGTAACCTGGAGGGTTGTGGTAGCGACCATGGCGGTGTGTAACCTGAATGGTTGTGGTAGCGACCATGGCGGTGTGTAACCTGAATGGTTGTGGTAGCGACCATGGCGGTGTGTAACCTGAATGGTTGTGGTAGCGACCATGGCGGTGTGTAACCTGAATGGTTGTGGTAGCGACCATGGCGGTGTGTAACCTGAAGGGTTGTTGTAGCGACCATGGCGGTGTGTAACCTGAATGGTTGTGGTAGCGACCATGGCGGTGTGTAACCTGAATGGTTGTGGTAGCGACCATGGCGGTGTGTAACCTGAATGGTTGTGGTAGCGACCATGGCGGTGTGTAACCTGAATGGTTGTGGTAGCGACCATGGCGGTGTGTAACCTGAAGGGTTGTGGTAGCGACCATGGCAGTGTGTAACCTGAAGGGTTAGGGTTTATTAGGGTTGTGGTTGTTAGGGTTTATTAGGGTTGTGGTTAGGGTTTATTAGGGTTGTGGTTAGGGTTTATTAGGGTTGTGGTTAGGGTTTATTAGGGTTGTGGTTAGGGTTTATTAGGATTGTGGTTAGGGTTTATTAGGGTTGTGGTTAGGGTTTATTAGGGTTGTGGTTAGGGTTTATTAGGGTTGTGGTTAGGGTTTATTAGGGTTGTGGTTAGGGTTTATTAGGGTTGTGGTTAGGGTTTATTAGGGTTGTGGTTAGGGTTTATTAGGGTTGTGGTTTTATTCTGGAGTTTGTGTTCTTTTGTTATTGTTTTGTTGTTGGGAATCGGATTAATTTTCTTTGTATTCGTCTTTCTTCAACAATGTTTTTTTTTTCTTTCAGAACACTTCATTGTCATTTTACTTTTCGTTCTCTGTGAAAAGTAGTTATCTTTCTACAGCAAAGAAGGAAATCAATACGTGGTCAACTGCTCTCGAGGGTTTGGGGCTAGCTCTGCATTCAGCTTGGGGTCTTTTGAAAAGCTAGTAGGATCATTGAAAGACTCGTTTTGCAAATCAAGCAAGAATGTTACTGCGCTCAGTGTCCATCTTCTTCAACGTCGATCTTTAGAGACAAAAAACAATAAAACAAAAAAACAGGAAACAAAACAAAAACACACAAACAAACATGCATGGGCCTCACAATTGTGAGATTGGTTGGGTGAATGGTTGGGTGAATGGTTGGGTGAATGGTTGGGTGAATGGTTGGGTGAATGAGGGGGTGAATGGTTGGGTGAATGGTTGGGTGAATGGTTGGGTGAATGGTTGGGTGAATGAGGGGGTGAATGGTTGGGTGAATGGTTGGGTGAATAGTTGGGTGAATGGTTGGGTGAATGGTTGGGTGAATGAGGGGGTGAATGGTTGGGTGAATGAGGGGGTGAATGGTTGGGTGAATGGTTGGGTGAATGAGGGGTGAATGAGGGGGTGAATGGTTGGGTGAATGAGGGGGTGAATGGTTGGGTGAATGAGGGGATGAATGGTTGGGTGAATGGTTGGGTGAATGAGGGGGTGAATGAGGGGGTGAATGAGGGGGTGAATGAGGGGGTCAGTTGTCTTTGGGACGACTTGATTTACAGCGGGCGAGGAGCGATAGGAATCCGGGTAGTTCCCTGGCGGACCGCTTGCCCGTTTCTCATGCGCATCGATCGCAATGTTATGCAGGACTCCTCGTGGCAAGGTCGGAACTCTCGGCACTCCCTGGGGAGTTCTTCTGCAAGGAGACTCTGAAATAGCGACTTGCACTCCATGTTTTTTTTTGTTTTTTTACACGGCGGAGGCAGCGTAATCTTGGATTTTCACGCTGCGCTGTCGTTTATTGGGATCCTGGCAAATGACTGTATTCCTACGCCGTGCCTTGCGTGTGGTTGTGACGAAGATGGCGCAGCCTTCGACTCTTTCTTGTTTTGGTTTTCGTTCTTGATTTGTGTATTGTGTGCTCATTGTTGGGGGGTCTTCTTGTTTGAGTTTGTTGTGCTTATCTATTCTTCATTGTCATTTATTTAATTTTGTTTTTAGTTTATTTTGTTGCGGTTAACGTCTGACTTTTCGTGATGTCTTCTTGTGTTGTGCCATTGTTCATGTCCATCAACGGTTTTCTGTGCATTCCCAATTCTCGCTTTTGCTTTTTTTCTTGATTATATTTTGTTCTCTCTTTCTCTCTCTCTGTCTCTTTCTCTCTCTCTGTCTCTGTCTCTCTCTCTCTCTCTGTCTCTGTCTCTCTCTCTCTTTCTCTCTCTGTCTCTGTCTCTCTCTCTCTCTCTGTCTCTGTCTCTCTCTCTCTCTTTCTCTCTCTCTGTCTCTGTCTCTCTCTCTCTCTCTCTGTCTCTGTCTCTCTCTCTCTTTCTCTCTCTCTTTCTCTCTCTCTCTCTTTCTCTCTCTCTCTCTCATATATATGGCATGCAATGCACCACCATTAATATTCTTAAATCTTTTCTTTTAAATAGAAAACAAATTACATTTACTAATGCATCATATTCAAATGAAAGTACTTTAAAATATGGGGTTCCACAGGGATCTGTTTTAGGCCCATTATTGTTCTCCATTTATGTCAATGATTTACCACTTTGCATACGTAATAACTGTGAGTTGTTTGCAGATGACACTACTATTCATTCTAGTCACCATTCCATAAATTATTTATCAAAAACTCTCCAAGAAAGCATTGATGCACTCCTGAATTGGTCACAGTTAAACCATATGTCTCTTAACCATAAAAAATAAAATTATGCTCATAACCACAAGACAGAAACGACAAAATCTATTATCGAGCATTCCACCTCTTTATGTTAAAAATCAAGTATTGGAAGAAGTGTCTCACCATAAAGTCCTTGGTGTAAAGATTGATAATAATTTATCATGGCATGATCACATTGATTACATCTGTAAAATTGCTTCCCCAAAAATATATCAGTTATCAAAAATAAAACACTTCTTGAATCTCCACTCGCGAAAGATTTTTTTTACAATCACATCTTGTCAAATATTGATTATGCATCCACTGTATGAGATTGTGCAAGTGCTAATGTTTTGAAACCTTTAGGCAGTCTTCACAGAAGAGCAGTTAAGCTTATTATGCTAAAAAATCACACTCTTTCAGAATCTGATTATACAAATTTGCAAGTATTACCATTTCAAAAAAGATTAATGTATAATAACGGTGTTATAATGCATAAAGTGATGTCAGGATAGGCACCGGAGACATTACGTGATAATTTTATTTTGAATTATAACAGACTAAAAATCATAACACCGACTCCACGTATTAACCTTTTTAAATCAAGCCTTCTTTATTCAGGTGCGATCCTATGGAACTCACTGCCTATTTTTCTTAAGCATAAAACAAACACAGACAGCTTCCAAAAATGTTTTATGTCGCACATAATGCAACTAAACATGTGCTGAATGGTTCATCAATTCATTTAAAATGTATGTGCATGTTAAACAAAGTTATAATAATATGCAGATCTAAATTAAGTTATGTTAAAAATTGACACTTTTTATCATTGGAAATTGTACTTAAAATGCAGTATGACAATTTATTTTTAAATTTGTATCTGTATATACAGTTATAATGTATTAAGTTTGATGTGATAGTTCTTTGATTATATTTTTTTCTGTTCTTGTTGACCCTTGTTGACCCTTGTTGACCCTTGTTGACCCTTGTTGACCCTTGTTGACCCAATATTAGGGCGAGGGCTGAATGTAAAAAAGCAATATTCTTGCTTATCTATTACCCTCGATAATACAGATTTTGTCTTGTCTTGTCTTGTCTTGTCTCTCCACACACCCACACCCCGCCGACCCTCCCTCCCTCGTGCTCTCTCTGTTTCAATCTTCATGGCAATCGCACCAGATGATTATGATACTGCATTGGCGTTAAATATGTTGTAAATGTTGCAGTTGTGTATGTATTGTAGTTTAAGTTATATAAAAATATATGTTTTATACTTTTTATGCACACTTATGGGTGACTATTTACTTAACTGTTAACTAGTTCGTGTGTATCTTTTGCACGTTGTGTGGTATGAACTATTCAGTGTGTACAAACTGTAACGGATTGCTCCTTTTGTGTCGTTTCAGATTGAGGACGCCATGCTGATGTTTGACAAGCAGACCAATAGGCACCGTGGTAAGTGAGACTTGGATGTCCCTCTCCACCAATCGTCTGTCGTCTTACAAAAATACAGATTTAAACAAGTTACTGTTAATGGCCCAAGAAAATGTAAACAGAGTTAGATACATTAAGTTGTTTTCCTTTTTTTAGTTAAAAGAGTTATGTGATTTGTGGACATTGATATAAGAAACTAAATATTTGTTTATTCGCTCATGCGAATCAGTTGAAGTGAATTGCCCTTTACCACTCCCAGTCCTAACTTTAGACGTGAGAAGATGCGAATTGAAATGAATTGCCCTTTACCACTCCCAGTCCTAACTTTAGACGTGACAAGATGCGAACAAGTGTTGGTCCTTCTTGTACGGACTTCAACGGCTTCCCTTGAAACCCTGTGACGTAATGATTCATCTAGCATGTTTCCCATCATCCCTCATTTTGGTGCTTATATTTTAAGACGTTACTCAACTGCTTCCAATACGATGATCTGACGTAATGCATTTAGCAGTCTCCCCGTCTCCCCTTTCCCTCTTCCACTCCCCCCCCAACCTCCACCACCCACTCCGACCCAGTTTCCATGCAGTGCGCATGTCAGAGGTGCGTGAGGAAGATGAAGGATGTGATTATGACAGTGATGGATGACCGGGGAGGGTGTAGGCATAGCAGGGGGAATCGAGACGAGGGTCGTGGTGTATGTGTGTGTGTGTGTGTGTGTGTGTGTGTGTGTGTGTGTGTGTGTGTGTGAGTATGTGTGTGTGTGTGTGTGTGTGTGTGTGTGTGTGTGTCTGTCTGTCTGTCTGTGTGTCTGTCTGTGCGTGTGTGTGTGTAGAGCGATTCAGAGTAAACTACTGGACCGATCTTTATGAAATTTTACATGAGAGTTCCTGGGTATGATATCCCCAGATGTTTTTTTCTTTTTTTCCGATAAATGTCTTTTATGACGTTATATCCGGCTTTTTGTAAAAAGTTGGGGCGGCACTGTCACACCTTCATTTTTCAATCAAATTGATTGAAATTTTGGCCAAGCAATCTTCGACGAAGGCCGGACTTCGGTATTGCATTTCAGCATGGAGGCTTAAAAAATAATTAATGACTTTGGTCATTAAAATCTGAAAATTGTAATTAAAATAATTTTTTTATAAAACGATCCAAAATTACTTTTATTTTATTCGTTATCATGTTCTGATTCCAAAAACATATAAATATGTTATATTCGGATTAAAAACAAGCTCTTAAAATTAAAAGTATACAAATTATGATTAAAATTAAATTTCCGAAATCGTTTTAAAAACAATTTCATCATATTCCTTGTCGGTTCTTGATTCCAAAAACATATAGATATGATATGTTTGGATTAAAAACACGCTCAGAAAGTTAAAACGAAGAGAGGTACAGTAAAGCGTGCTATGCAGCGCAGCGCAACCGCTACCGCGTTAAACAGGCTCGTCACTTTCACTGCCTTTTGCACTAGCGGCGGACTACGGTCATTGTGAAAAAATGCAGCGCGTTCACTTTCATTCTGTGAGTTCCACAGCTTGACTAAATGTAGTAATTTCGCCTTACGCGACTTGTTTTTAATATGTTCTACAGTGTGTGTGTGTGTGTGTGTGTGTGTGTGTGTGTGTGTGTGTGTGTGTGTCTGTGTGCGTGTGCGTGTGTGTGTGTGCGCGAACGTGCGTGCGTGTGTGCGTGCGTGTGACTGTGTGGATAGGTATATTTACCAGCGTGCAAGTGGAGAAGTGAGCGTACGACCTTGCGTGGAATTTAACTTTCTCAAGGGAGTGGGTTAATTGATTGAGATTTCACTTCCTTCTAGTCCAATACCACCCCCACTTCTAGTCCAATACCACCCCCACTTCTAGTCCAATACCACCCCCACTTCTCCTCCAATACCACCCCCACTTCTAGTCCAATACCACCCCCACTTCTAGTCCAATACCACCCCCACTTCTAGTCCAATACCACCCCCACTTCTAGTCCAATACCACCCCCACTTCTAGTCCAATACCACCCCCACTTCTAGTCCAATACCACCCCCACTTCTAGTCCAATACCACCCCCACTTCTAGTCCAATACCACCCCCACTTCTAGTCCAATACCACCCCCACTTCTAGTCCAATACCACCCCCACTTCTAGTCCAATACCACCCCCACTTCTAGTCCAATACCACCCCCACTTCTAGTCCAATACCACCCCCACTTCTAGTCCAATACCACCCCCACTTCTAGTCCAATACCACCCCCACTTCTAGTCCAATACCACCCCCACTTCTAGTCCAATACCACCCCCACTTCTAGTCCAATACCACCCCCACTTCTAGTCCAATACCACCCCCACTTCTAGTCCAATACCACCCCCACTTCTAGTCCAATACCACCCCCACTTCTAGTCCAATACCACCCCCACTTCTAGTCCAATACCACCCCCACTTCTAGTCCAATACCACCCCCACTTCTAGTCCAATACCACCCCCACTTCTCCTCGTTATTTTGATTTATTTTGTTTTGTATGGCATGAGGCATCATTAGTCTTTGTCTTACGCATCTTGAGGCTGACTTTCAGCGTAACCAGTATCTTTGTATGGCATGAGGCATCATTAGTCTTTGTCTTACGCATCTTGAGGCTGACTTTCAGCGTAACCAGTATCTTTGTATGGCATGAGGCATCATTAGTCTTTGTCTTACGCATCTTGAGGCTGACTTTCAGCGTAACCAGTATCTTTGTAGTATGGCTGTGGGTTTTTACCTTTCATTCTTGTAGAGAGTAATATAATGTGTCTACATATTGTGCTGGGTGTCTGTGGTGTTGCTAGATAGATTGGTGTGTTTTAATCTGCCATGCGCGTAGATGTAGTTTGTTTCTTTTGTTTGTGAATATCCGTCATTGTACATATTACCTTTTTGTGTTGTTTGTAGTCTTGTATACGTATGTGCTATTGCAATTTGTCCACGTTATTATGCATTACATTTGTATTGAAAAGGAATCGAAATACAGTTCCTGCAAGCCAAGTGAATTCATGAACAAATTACCACGTATACAAACGCGCACACACTCCTGTATACGGGTGCACTCTCAATCCAAAATATGAAATCGACCTCCCCTCCCCCCTATATCCTCCTCTCTCTCCCTCTCCCTCTCTCTCTCTCTCCTCTCTCTCTCTCTCCTCTCTCTCTCTCTCTCTCTCTCTCTCTCTCTCTCTCTCTCTCTCTTTTTTTTTTTTTTTAGCAAAAGGCACGGAACTAAAATTCCATAACGCAATGTTTTTGCATGTAGACAACTTCCTAACGAGTTTACAACAACGAGGGATACAGCTTTTACTTTTAGAATTTCAACTCAATTACAACGCCTTTGGTGCTGTGTGTTCGTTCTGCTAGCACACTTTTCCCTGGCTGGTGAAAAGATAACCTTTAAAATGTTCCTGACAAATCGAGCCGAACTGACGAAACGGTCTTCCCAGTCGTTTATGCCAGCACCGAAAGGCTGGGGAGCTTGGCAGAAAGGAAAGGTATAGCGTAGGGGTGGGGTTGGAGAGGGGGGGGTGTAGTGAGGTGAACTCTTTGGTATTTTCCTGTCATTTGTACAGCTGTTGCGGGTGCCGCGACGTTCCTCCCAAAATATTGACCAAAAAGTCAGAGTGGAGGGAAGGAAAACGTCCGTGTGAAGTCTTTGGGGAAAGGGAGAAGGGTGTAGGTGTGTGTTACTGGGGGAAATGCCGCGCCAACGGATGCAGAGAAGATCAGATGTCCCAGTTCGGGGAGAAAAACGAAGTCGTAGTTTATATATACAAGTCCCAAGTCAGAAGAAAGTCTTGTCCGAAAAGATCAGTTACGGCACAAAGTGGTCTATGTTGTATTACCAGGAATGATTTTTGCAAAGGTTTTACTCTGTGGCCTGTTAAGCTTTCTCCCTGTAGGAAATTCGGTGCTTCCAAACCTGATTTTTGGGGAGATTTTTATGATCCCCTGAAGAGCCATTTTCATCATCGCTACCGCTTTCATCTCGAATTCGTTATCCACCCACTCTCCTGATGCCGGCAATTGGTTCTCTCTCTCTCTCTCACTCTCTCTCTCTCTCTCTCTCTCTGTTATTTACCCAATCTTGCCCACCATCCCCCCCCCCACCCCCTTACTTTGTCACCACGAAAACCCCATCCACCCCCATCCCTCCCCGCTGTCCCCCTCCCAATCTTCTCCCCAAGCGCATCTCTGTCAGATTTCTATTGGTTTACCACATCCCTTGCACGTTTGCGTCACAACCATTGGATGGTGTTAATGGAAATTGCCGGCGACACGGAAAATGGTATGTGAGCGCCAACCGCCTTGGAACAATTCTGCTTGTGTCCTGGCCACTCTGCGTGTCTTTATTTTTCTCTCCCGTTCTTTTAAATTCTGGGTACTATACAACTTGCTGAATTCTCTCTGCCCAAAACCCTTATATCGAAAGTTTCAGCCTCAGAGAGAGAGAGAGACAGACGTTACAGAACATCTGCCATTTGCTAACTGCAATTCGAGATAACGCTAAAAGATGCAGCAGCTTTAAAAAAAAAAGGCGGTTTACGAACGCATTTATTCTATTGCCGAGGCAACAAAATCCGGAAATGGTAAAGACGGTTTTAGTGCTCCCCGAGGGCGAAAGAGAGACGCCATCTTTTGCTTCCGAATGTGCTCGCCAACATTAGCTTCCATCTATTTTTATTGTTGTTTGTTTTGAGTGTGTTTATGTGGATGGGACGGTTTCTTCAGCTGTTAGCCAATCATGACAAGCCACTCCATCCCCGAATTGCTGTGTTGTTTTTATGAAAGTCATCTGTAGGATGTTGTCGATTATTGGGATGGTTGTAGAAATGCCGGTGTCGGTATCATTTATCGATTCAAGATGAGTTCTATTTTGAAGATGATGATGATGATGATTTATTTCCTTATATGCCATAGGCTATTTTGAAGAGAGAGAGAGAGAGAGAGAGAGAGAGAGAGAGAGAGAGAGAGAGAGAGAGAGAGAGAGAGAGAGAGAGAGAGAGAGAGAGAGAGAGAGAGAGAGAGAGAGGCTTTTATGTCTCTTCCTTTGTCTCTTTCTCTCAGTCTCTGTCTGTCTGTCTGTCTGTCTGTCTCTCTCTCTCTCTGTCCCTGTCAGACCTTTCTCCTTTACTTTGGCCTCTTGCAATGCCTGTCTGATTGCAGCAACTTCCGAGACAAAGTGCTCTAGAGTGGCGCTGATAAGTAGTTCCTACTAGCAGACTGTCTTTCTCGATTAGATCGACCCCCCCCCCTCTCTCTCTCCCTACAACTTCCATTCTCCTCCTTCACCCCCACCTCAAGCTTTCATCTTCTTGTTGTCCTGCAACAACGTCTCTCAGTTAGATCGACCCCCCCCCCCCCCCCCCCCATCTTGTTGACAACGTCTCTCAGTTATCTACCATCAGCCATCCGTTTCATATTTCGTCTGTATAGTTAGACAAAGTCTACAAGAAAACAATAACATCTTTAAAAGCCACAAGCTTACATTTGTTGCCTCACTGTGTGCCGTTTTATCAAGCTGTTTTCAGTCTGTTGTAACTATCACACGGTGAAAATTAGGATTTTAGAGTTTAAAAGGGATTTAGGTTTTAACAATAATCGTAAATATTATACATGAAATTTAGTTAATAGTAACGAGTTGTACAGTGAGATTGAGGAATAAATTTTAATCCTATATATCTGTTTCTGTCTTTCCTTATTCTTCCGTTTGATTGGCTATTCGTTTGATTGGCTATTCGTTTGATTGGCTATTCGTTTGATTGGCTATTCTGCGTTCCGTGACCCTCGCGTGCTAGCCTATCTCTTATTAAACCGGTTCTATACATAACGTTCTTCATAACTCCTTATCATCAACAAACTTTGGCCTTGTTGGCTTTAATTCTTATCTACATTATTACTTAAACGTTGGAACCTATCTTTCATTTACTAAGTGACCGCCTGGCTGCTAAATTTATTCCTCAATCTCACTGTACAACTCGTTACTATTTACTAAATTCCATATATAATCTTTACGATTATTGTTGAAACCTAAATCCCTTTTAAACTCTAAAATCCTAATTTTCAGCGTGTGATATAACAAAACGAAAACCCACAACACTAAGAAGACGCAAACTCCCCACATCATTTTGTTTTGACAGAAAATGCTTCAGTTTTAGAACAGTACAAGAAAGTTACTTGCTTGCCTCTCGCTTTCCCGTATTCGAAGTATATAGAAGAATACTATGTATTTGTAGCTTGCAAAAACAATTTTTATATTTCAATAAAATGATAGCGGGAGGGCGAGAAAGAAAAGAAAGAAGGGGGGGGGGTGGCAGTAATTTTGTTTAGGGCTTCATTATAACCAAGTTGTTCTCCCGAGCGGACGTGTCAGGTGTTTGCAGCGCCCCTGGTGGCGGTGACAGGAGACATGACGGGGGGGGGGGGGGGGGGTGATTAGTCGGGGGGGGGGGGTTGATTAGTCGGGGGGGGGGGGGGAGGGTCTGAAGGCGCTGAAGTTGCATACGTGCGTGCCCCTAATAACGCATTGTCTTCCGTCTGTCGCTCTGCCACTCTCTTCTGACGGCTGCCGCAGGAGTGCAGCACTCCCTGCAAAATTAACAACCACAGAAAAATCCACACAAAAACACAAAAACAATCCCGTTGTGTAGTCGGTGGACTGGGTGGCCGAGTGGTAACGCACTTGCGCTCGGAAGCGAGAGGTTGCGAGTTCGACCCTGGGTCAGGGCGTTAGCAATTTTCTCCCCCCTTTCCTAACCTAGGTGGTGGGTTCAAGTGCTAGTCTTTCGGATGAGACGAAAAACCGAGGTCCCTTCGTGTACACTACATTGGGGTGTGCACGTTAAAGATCCCACGATTGACAAAAGGGTCTTTCCTGGCAAAATTGTATAGGCATAGATAAAAATGTCCACCAAAATACCCGTGTGACTTGGAATAATAGGCCGTGAAAAGTAGGATATGCGCCGAAATGGCTGCGATCTGCTGGCCGATGTGAATGCGTGATGAATTGTGTAAAAAAATTCCATCTCACACGGCATAAATAAATCCCTGCGCCTTGAATATGTGCGCGATATAAATTGCATAAAATAAAAATTAAAAAAAAAATTTACAAACAAAAATTAAAATAAATCCCTGCGCTTAGAACTGTACCCACGGAATACGCGCGATATAAGCCTCATATTGTTTGATTGATTGATTGATTGATTGAAATTGGGCATGGATTCTGAAAGTCTTCACGTTCCGGTCAGTTGCACTCTGTCAACGTTCTGAGCGTTGCCCGATATGGTCAACCAACCAACCAGCCAACCAACCAACCAACCAACCAACGTCCAATGCAGTTGTCAATCAAACAGCTGGCTAAGGCAAATGTCATTGACATCTTCAAACACAGTTTGACAAGGCATGTGTCACATCTGCGGTCTCCCTGGTTGCCAGTGTCACCCCCTTCCGCTACCTCTACCCCCGTCTTTAAAAATACAAACGCACATTCACCATCATCTCTTGTAAAAGACGACAGCTTTTTGGTGCTTGATGAAGAGTGCGGGCGTTTCAGCTATCTGGGAGTTTGATAAACCAAACAAGCACTTGGGTGATCTCAGCCAGGAGTTGGGCCAAGTTAGTGCATGCGTTGGGTGGGAGAGGGGTTATGTTGTCCAATTCTCTCTCATTCTCTCTGCTCCATGCAACTCCCCCCCCCCCCCCCCACCCCCCCCCCTCTTGCTTGCCGAAGGCAGAGCCTCTCTGCTAGATGCGCTTAGCTGGTAATTGCTTCATGCATGCGCCACCATTCTTTTTCTCTTGTTTTTTTCCCCTCTGTCTATCTCTCTCTTCCTTCTCCTTTGCTGGTTCTTCCTTTCCGCATGCTCTCCGTGGCAGGTTGGTTGTAAATTGCGCCTCTTTTTGTAGAACCGTGTAGGCGGGGGCCGCCTGTTTCTCTCCCGGCACCTCATCCTTCAACTAACTTCTTTCTCTGCCTCGTTGTGGCTTCCCCTCTCGTCAGTTGTAGGCAAACAGCTGTTAGCATGATTATGGAGGGTTAAACGCCAGGGCCTGAATGCATAGCCCCTCCATACTTTTAGGATTTCATAGCGCTGTGGAGCGCATAGCTATGAAACGCACTGTAGAACTCAGCGGTCCGCATGCATGAGGTCAGATAGTGCCTGCCATAGCTATGAAACGCACTATAGAACTCAGCGGTCCGCATGCATGAGGTCAGATAGTGCCTGCAATAACTAAGAGCGGCTCTATTTTTAACACGTAGATAGTGGAAGGGATTCCCCGTCATCCTGTGTCTCTGCGCATGCGTCAAGCTTTGTGATGCTTCGCGGCGGGTCAGTTTTACACCATTTGCCGCAGACAGTTTGGAAAGCCCGTCTCCTGATAAAACTTGGCTTTCGTGGTTTGGAAACTATATCCATTCCGGTACCCTCGCCATAAAGGTATAAGTCACTCTCTTGCTGGTTCTGCATGCTGTGTTTGATGTTATAAATTCCCGTATTATTATTATTATCATTATTATTATGTACCGCGATCAGTTCGCCACACACATCTTGAAAAGATCCGCACGCGTAAAAACTGACCCAAACACGACTACAAAGTCAAGATAACCCGCAGAACCGGCGGCAATGCACCCTTTCGATTCGGCAGTTCGAGTTGCTCTTACAGTTCATCCGTGATTGCAAGAATGTCCTGCCGACGAAAGCGGAATTTTCTGTACAGTTCCACGTCGTCGTAACGATTCAGTGGATGTAGGCGGTCAAGAAAGATCCGGTTGCTTCTCAAATTTCTTCTCATCCTGAATCGGCATGAAAGCAGCCGCCATTTTAAACGCTCCAATAGCCGGTTCCATAACTCTTATTGGAAGGAGGGGCCTGCTATAACTTTATGGATGGCATAAGGCTCTATGCGCGGTCCATGCATTAGAAATAAGAGACTTTATGGAGTCCACAGACTTTATTGCAGTGACGTCATCAATTTAGGCTCCTATGGAGGGGCTATGCATTCCAGTCCTGGCTTCCCCTCACACTCACCGAGCGAGAGAGAGAGCGAGAGAGAGAGAGAGAGAGAGAGAGAGAGAGAGAGAGAGAGAGAGAGAGAGAGAGAGAGAGAAGAGAAGAGAGAGAGACAAAGAGAGAGAGGGAGAGAGAGAGAGACAGAGAGAGAGACAGATAGAGAGAGAGAGCGAGAGAGAGAGCCAGAGAGAGAGAGAGAGAGAGAGACAGACAGACAGACAGACAGACAGACAGACAGACAGACAGACAGACAGACAGACAGACAGACAGACAGACAGACAAGACAGACAGAGAGAGAGAGAGAGACAGTGAACGAGAGAGAGACAGAGAGACAGAGACAGACAGACATATACAGACAGACATAGTGACAGAGAGAGAACATAAATGAATGTTTGCAGTTTGGCTTGGTTTCGTTGTCCTTTTTGATTTCTTTGTCAAATGTATGCATCTGTGTTGCTTGGTATTTAGTTTTGGCATCGTTTTTGTAATCGCATGGCAGTTAATGAATGTCACACATATATACATACATATTTGCTTTTTTGTTTGTTTAAAATAATGGCCTGGTATGCTCTAGTTTTTGTTTTGTGGTGTTGTAAATGCCGTCAAATGTGTACGTTCTAAACATATATTGTGCATTAGACATACACGTGCTCTTTAACCTCTGAGTATGACTAGCAGTAGACTGGACATGCGTCAGAGTAGGAACTCACTGATTACCGGAAGTAGATCCGTTGTCCTAGTGGTGCAGTTTGTCATTCACAAAGCCTAGTGCAATGTATGCTTCAGTTTGGAGAGAGAGAGAGAGACATTGTTCGTAACGGTTGCTGTCCTGGGCTGTGGTCATCTAGCTAGCTCGTATCAGTTGTAGTAGTGGTCGTTTGTTTTGTGGACTGACTAGTGGAAATCTGTCTAGCTAGCTAGCTTCTGCTAGTCTTCTGACTTCTAGTGCCATCTTTGCTAGCCACTGTCTTCAGTTTCAGTTCTTCTTGTTGCCATTGTTTGTGACTAGCTATGACCTAGTGTCTCTCATTGTTAGCGCTTCTGTTGCCTTGTTGAGACTAGCTCTAGTCAGCTCTAGTCAGGCTGGAACACACGTGGATGGTGCGTAGCTTTGGCTAGTTCACTATCGTGTAGCCTAGCTTAGCTAGACACAACTTCCAGAAAGACGACAACGAACAATGGGGGAGAGGTGGATTCGCGTTGGAACATGGCGTAAACAACTCCCTGGAGCCGCCGCTGTCATCAAGATTTGATGTCGACGAAAGTTGTGTGATGTCTCCATTTGTTCTTCACGAGAGGCATCGATGCGAGTTCTTCTAGAGCTGGTCAACCCTTAGAGGGCAACATGATGCTCATATGCAATGATCTGTCCTGGTTGCCATACACAAAATGATGATCGACAGCCTTGTACGTCAACGACCCAGACCTAACCTCTGTCCAAGGTTGCAAACGCCATCGATTAACCTTGAGGATTGACCTTCTGGCTTCACTGAACGACCTTGACCTTCGTTCATTTGCTTTCTATGGATGCCAGGGAGAGAAAAGCCGTTATTGCTGCGACAAAAGGGTTTCACGGAAAGGATGCTGAAGTCATTTGTATGCTGCCGCGTCGTTAGGAGAAGCTACCTGGTGCATAGTGTGTGTGTTAATTGTGATATCTTGTGTGCTTGGAGTACGTTCTTGCTCTGGAGGAGTGGTGTCTTGTGGATTACTTGCTGGACCTTCAACGTCTGTATTGGTGAGGCTCGTAAGGAGACAGAGAGACCCGTAAGGCAACATCAAGGTAGGCCAAGGCAGGCTAGTCACACTCAGAGGACAGTGTACACGTTGTATTGTAGGCTAGAATATTGTTATGTGTTTTGTGTGTGTGTGATTCAGGAGTCTGGGACTCAGGAGTGGGGGCTTTGAGTGTGTCCACGTCTAACGTTGTTGTATCCAATGTATTATTGATTTGTGATGAACATTATGTTATGTGAACTGTACGTTTGTGTTGCGTCACAGGTCTGTTTTGTATATGTGTGAATTTGCTTGTGTTTGATGCCTGTCTTTCAGCCAAAATCGTGTGTGTTTGTGTTCTGTTCCTTGTGTGTCTGGTCCTGAAAACGTGCATGTTTGCACCAGTGTAAGACTCGTCTTGTGACGTCCTCCAACGGTCTTTTGAAGACCAGGTACTGATTGAGATGATGACGGTTGAAAATGCTGGTGTTTGCTTTTAATATTTAAAACAAAACCACTTTATTTACAGTGTTCTTTCCCTTAATGCTTGTCAGTAAGTAATATGAGTTAAGTATTTACAGTGTTCTTTCCCTTAATGCTTGTCAGTAAGTAATATGAGTTAAGTATTTACAATTGCCGGATGTGCAAAAAGCGCTTCAAACGTATGCGTCAATGTTGCAATACATCATATTTACAATATGATTGAAATCCGTGAAGAATTAGGTTACTCTGACTGGTCTGCTGTGGACTTTTATTTGAATGGACAGAAGTTCTTAGCAATCTTTATTCTTGTTTTTCCTGGGAATTATTGCGTAATATGCATTCATTGTTGTTAAAATGTCATTGAATGTAATGGTGTTAATGGTGTTAATGGTGTAAGGCAGTGAGTTATGGCATTGAATGTAATGGTGTTAATGGTGTAAGGCAGTGTTAATGGTGTAAGGCAGTGTTAATGGTGTAAGGCAGTGAGTTATGGCAGTGAGTTATGGCAGTGAGTTATGGCAGTGAGTTATGGCAGTGAGTTATGGCAGTGAGTTAAGGCAGTGAGTTATGGCAGTGAGTTATGGCAGTGAGTTATGGCAGTGAGTTATGGCAGTGAGTTATGGCAGTGAGTTATGGCAGTGAGTTATGGCAGTGAGTTATGGCAGTGAGTTATGGCAGTGAGTTATGGCAGTGCGTTATGGCAGTGAGTTATGGCAGTGAGTTATGGCAGTGAGTTATGGCAGTGAGTTATGGCAGTGAGTTATGGCATTACCATCTGCACATGTTTCATTCTGTCCACTCTCATCCACGTCAAATAAATCACCAACAATTTCAAGTTATTGCAACTTCCTACCCTGCACTCACTGTTTTTATGAGGGAGGCGGATTTTGTTCTTCTTTTTGAAATAAAACAGTTTCCCAAAAGACCAGTAAAGTTGTGTGGGTACACAAGCCGTAAAGTGTTCTGTCCCCTATGGTTCCACAGAATGGCAGAATTTCTGTTCCCCTGTCAGCGTGTTTGGGGTAAAATAGTGCGTGGGGTTTGTTTTATGACGCAGACCTTGCATGGAAGACTTAGCTTTAGAGGTCAACACGGCTCCAGGGAACATAGAGATGGAGGGGGCAAGGGGGATGCGGGAGCTTTAGAGGTCAACACGGCTCCTGGGAACATAGAGATGGAGGGGGCAAGGGGGATGCGGGAGCTTTAGAGGTCAACACGGCTCCTGGGAACATAGAGATGGAGGGGGGATGGGGGGGAAATAGAGATGGAGGGGGGATGGGGGGAAATAGAGATGAAGGGGGATGGGGGAAATAGAGATGGAGGGGGATGGGGGATGGGGGGAAATAGAGATGGAGGGGGGATGGGGGGAAATAGAGATGGGGGGGGATGGGGGGAAATAGAGATGGAGGGGGATGGGGGGAAATAGAGATGATGGGGGATGGGGGGAAATAGAGATGAGGGGGATGGGGGGAAATAGAGATGATGGGGGATGGGGGGAAATAGAGATGGAGGGGGATGGGGGAAATAGAGATGGAGGGGGGATGGGGGAAATAGAGATGGAGGGGGGATGGGGGGAAATAGAGATGATGGGGGATGGGGGGAAATAGAGATGGAGGGGGATGGGGGAAATAGAGATGGAGGGGGATGGGGGGAAATAGAGATGGAGGGGGATGGGGGGAAATAGAGATGGAGGGGGGATGGGGGGAAATAGAGATGGAGGGGGATGGGGGGAAATAGAGATGGAGGGGGGATGGGGGAAATAGAGATGGAGGGGGGATGGGGGGAAATAGAGATGGAGGGGGGATGGGGGGAAATAGAGATGGAGGGGGATGGGGGGAAATAGAGATGGAGGGGGGATGGGGGGAAATAGAGATGGAGGGGGATGGGGGAAATAGAGATGGAGGGGGATGGGGGGAAATAGAGATGGAGGGGGGATGGGGGAAAATAGAGATGGAGGGGGGATGGGGGAAAATAGAGATGGAGGGGGGATGGGGGGAAATAGAGATGGAGGGGGGATGGGGGGAAATAGAGATGGAGGGGGGTGGGGGGATGGGGGAAAATAGAGATGGAGAGGGATGGGGGGAAATAGAGATGGAGGGGGATGGGGGAAATAGAGATGGAGGGGGGATGGGGGGAAATAGAGATGGAGGGGGGATGGGGGGAAATAGAGATGGAGGGGGATGGGGGAAAATAGAGATGGAGAGGGATGGGGGGAAATAGAGATGGAGGGGGCAAGGGGGATGGGGGGAAATAGAGATGGATGGGGGAAATAGAGATGGAGGGGGCAAGGGGGATAGGGGAAATAGAGATGGATGGGGGAAATAGAGATGGATGGGGGAAATAGAGATGGAGGGGGGATGGGGGAAATAGAGATGGATGGGGGAAATAGAGATGGAGGGGGGATGGGGGAAATAGAGATGGAGGGGGATGGGGTATAGGGGGAAATAGAGATGGAGGGGGATGGGGTATAGGGGGAAATAGAGATGGAGGGGGATGGGGTATAGGGGGAAATAGAGATGGAGGGGGATGGGGGAAATAGAGATGGAGGGGGATGGGGGAAATAGAGATGGAGGGGGATGGGGGGAAATAGAGATGGAGGGAGATGGGGTATAGGGGGAAATAGAGATGGAGGGGGATGGGGTATAGGGGGAAATAGAGATGGAGGGGGATGGGGTATAGGGGGAAATAGAGATGGAGGGGGATGGGGTATAGGGGGAAATAGAGATGGAGGGGGATGGGGGAAATAGAGATGGAGGGGGATGGGGTATAGGGGGAAATAGAGATGGAGGGGGATGGGGGAAATAGAGATGGAGGGGGATGGGGTATAGGGGGAAATAGAGATGGAGGGGGATGGGGGGAAATAGAGATGGAGGGGGGATGGGGGAAATAGAGATGGAGGGGGGATAGGGGGAAATAGAGATGGAGGGGGGATAGGGGGAAATAGAGATGGAGGGGGATGGGGGGAAATAGAGATGGAGGGGGATGGGGGAAATAGAGATGGATAGGGGGAAATAGAGATGGAGGGGGGATGGGGGATGGGGGAAATAGAGATGGAGGGGGATGGGGGGAAATAGAGATGGAGGGGGGATGGGGGTGGAGGAGAGGGGAGGTGGTGGAAAATGTTCTATACAAAACATGCGCTTACCGTCTTTAATGGGCATTAGTAAGAATTGGTGATATTTCGGTTGAAGATACCGCGGCAAAGGTTCACCGACTACACAACAATCAATCCATCTAGTTTTGTATTATGCAGAGAAGTATTCATTTTTGTCCGAAGGTCGTTTTTCCTTAAGGGCGATAAAGGTAATACAACAACAGTTGCTCTCGCCACACAGATATGTATCGATGTGTCTAGTTGCTCTCGCCACACAGATATGTATCGATGTGTCTAGTTGCTCTCGCCACACAGATATGTATCGATGTGTCTAGTTGCTCTCGCCACACAGATATGTATCGATGTGTCTAGTTGCTCTCGCCACACAGATATGTATCGATGTGTCTGCTTTGCATCCACAAAGCTGAATGTTCGAACAGCACCGGTTGAACTGAGATGGGTGGACGCGATAACCTGACTGTACCGAAACAGGAGATAGAAGCAGACCCACCTATGCGCGCAGTATAACCACTGTCGCTGCATCATTACTGTGGTTACATACCTAGCAAAACTGTGTTAAAAAACAGCTACATTCATACCGAAGTTTAGCCACATACCTATCACAGCTGTGTTAACAAAATGCAGCTGCATTCATACAGAAGTTATGTTCATGCAATAAAGCTGTACTTTCTGCGTTCATGGAGTGGCTAGGTTCATACGATAATCCCATTTGTACAATAGCTGCATCCATAGATTAATTTGATTCGTACAATGACGACCTTCACGCAGAATGAAAATCTCCTAATTGACTACGTTTGCACAGTAGGGACATTCAATCGTGTAGACTGCTAACAATACGCCCTGAAGGTGGAGCTCTACAACGGCCGTTGACCTGACTCGGTTTCTCTGTCCTCGTGATGGCTGTTTACACACAGTAGATGGAGATTACTGTTGTCCATACTGTCATACATCATAATACAGTCACACAGTACATTCATATTAATATTGCCCATACTCATATACACCGTACTACATTCACACAGTATATTAAGATGCATATTGCAGTCATACGTCATACTACATTCACACAAAAGACGAACAATGATAATGTGCATTCAGTCATACATCATACTACATTCACACAAAAGACGAACAATGATAATGTGCATTCAGTCATACATCATACTACATTCACACAGAAGACGAACAATGATAATGTCCATTCAGTCATACGTCATACTACATTCACACAGAAGACGAACAATGATAATGTCCATTCAGTCATACATCATACTACATTCACACAAAAGACGAACAATGATAATGTCCATTCAGTCATACATCATACTACATTCACACAAAAGACGAACAATGATAATGTCCATTCAGTCATACATCATACTACATTCACACAGAAGACGAACAATGATAATGTCCATTCAGTCATACATCATACTACATTCACACAAAAGACGAACAATGATAATGTCCATTCAGTCATACGTCATACTACATTCACACAGAAGACGAACAATGATCATGTGCATACAGTCATACGTCATACTACATTCACACGGGTCACTGAGTGGATGCCCACAACACAAAGTCACACACATGCCCCAGGTTTGATGTGTGACGTCACGATGGCTCTAGTCACGCGTTGTCCCAAAGCGCATCAGCAGTGATCTGGATGACGGGCGTGTGATACCTGTCTCACGCATGTCACCACGTTAGGCCTGATCTGTCTGCCTGAGACAGGTCTTAATGGCTTGGCGGCTATTTAATGCTTAGTCTCTGTACGTTGTCCAGAGTCCTTGGCCTGTCGTTTCTGCTGAGTCTCTGTACGTTGTCCAGAGTCCTTGGCCTGTTGTATCTGCTTAGTCTCTGTACGTTGTCCACAGTCCTTGGCCTGTCGTTTCTGCTTAGACTTTGTACGTTGTCCAGAGTCCTTGGCCTGTCGTTTCTGCTTAGACTTTGTACGTTGTCCAGAGTCCTTGGCCTGTCGTTTCTGCTTAGTCTCTGTACGTTGTCCAGAGTCCTTGGCCTGTCGTTTCTGCTTAGACTTTGTACGTTGTCCAGAGTCCTTGGCCTGTCGTTTCTGCTTAGACTTTGTACGTTGTCCAGAGTCCTTGGCCTGTCGTATCTGCTTAGTCTCTGTACGTTGTCCAGAGTCCTTGGCCTGTCGTATCTGCTTAGTCTCTGTACGTTGTCCACAGTCCCTGGCCTGTCGTTTCTGCTTAGTCTCTGTACGTTGTCCAGAGTCCTTGGCCTGTCGTATCTGCTTAGACTCTGTACGTTGTCCAGAGTCCTTGGCCTGTTGTATCTGCTTAGACTCTGTACGTTGTCCAGAGTCCTTGGCCTGTCGTATCTGCTTAGACTCTGTACGTTGTCCAGAGTCCTTGGCCTGTCGTATCTGCTTAGTCTCTGTACGTTGTCCACAGTCCCTGGCCTGTCGTTTCTGCTTAGTCTCTGTACGTTGTCCACAGTCCTTGGCCTGTCGTTTCTGCTTAGACTTTGCACGCGGTATCCTTTGTGTTCCGTGTGACCGTGGTGCTGTACTAAATGATGTTCCGTGTGACCGTGGTGCTGTACTAAATGATGTTCCGTGTGACCGTGGTGCTGTACTAAATGATGTTCCGTGTGACCGTGGTGCTGTACTAAATGATGTTCCGTGTGACCGTGGTGCTGTACTAAATGATGTTCCGTGTGACCGTGGTGCTGTACTAAATGATGTTCCGTGTGACCGTGGTGCTGTACTAAATGATGTTCCGTGTGACCGTGGTGCTGTACTAAATGATGTTCCGTGTGACCGTGGTGCTGTACTAAATGATGTTCCGTGTGACCGTGGTGCTGTACTAAATGATGTTCCGTGTGAACATGCTGTACTAAATGATGTTTCGTGTGACCGTGGTGCTGTACTAAATGATGTTCCGTGTGACCGTGGTGCTGTACTAAATGATGTTCCGTGTGACCGTGGTGCTGTACTAAATGATGTTCCGTGTGACCGTGGTGCTGTACTAAATGATGTTCCGTGTGACCGTGGTGCTGTACTAAATGATGTTCCGTGTGACCGTGGTGCTGTACTAAATGATGTTCCGTGTGACCGTGGTGCTGTACTAAATGATGTTCCGTGTGACCGTGGTGCTGTTCTAAATGATGTTCCATGTGACCGTGGTGCTGTACTAAATGATGTTCCGTGTGACCGTGGTGCTGTACTAAATGATGTTCCATGTGACCGTGGTGCTGTACTAAATGATGTTTCGTGTGACCGTGGTGCTGTACTAAATGATGTTCCGTGTGACCGTGGTGCTGTACTAAATGATGTTCCGTGTGACCGTGGTGCTGTACTAAATGATGTTCCGTGTGACCGTGCTGTACTAAATGATGTTCCGTGTGACCGTGCTGTACTTCTTCTTCTTCTTCGGCGTTCCAGGATTTTTGGCCTCAGGTCAGACTTCAAGTTTTGTAGCTTGAATAAAGCTGGTGGTCAGGATCAGGGAGTCTTTGGTGCCCCAGAGTTGCTCCTGCAGTGTGGCACCTTGGGGCCAGTGATCTGTTCTGGCTTCCTGGTGGAGCGGGCAGGTCTGCAGGATGTGCTCCGGGGTCTGTGGGCCTGTTTCGCACGGGCAGTTCGGTGTGTGCGACAGACCAAGGCGGTGCATGTGGGCACGCAGTCGACAGTGTCCAGTCCGTAGGCGGAAGAGGATGGTCTGCTGATGGCGCTGTAGGTTGGGCATCTGATCATCAGATGGCAGGCTGTGTTGGGCATTCCAGGTGGTTTGGTAGTGTCTTTTCACCAGGGTTTTGGCTTCACTGTAAGAGACTGTTGGTCTTGTCTGCTCCAGATGGCTGCCAGTCTTGGCCAGTCTGTCCGCTTCCTCGTTCCCTGAGAGGCCACAGTGAGCAGGGATCCACTGGACAGCGACGTTTGTGCTCTGCGAGAGAGTACAAAGAAGATGCTGGGTGTCTCGTTCCAGCTGCTCTTTGGGCGACTGCAGGCTTTGGACGGCGGATCTGCAGTCGGTCAGGAAGACGGCGTGGGAGGGTGGGTGTTCGCTGACCAGGCTAACTGCTTCTCTGAGAGCGGTGAGTTCTGCCCGGTAGTTGGATGACAGCTCTCCGGCAGGCAGGGATCTTGAAAGGGTGTGTCCGTCTGGGTAGCGTACCAGGATCCCGCTTCCTCCGTTTTTGATGACACCATCTGAGGACCCGTCAGTGTAGATGTGAGTCCATACTGAGGCGTTGTAGTCCTGGTGCATCATCTCCAGCGTGAGGTTCTTGAGGACTGCGTCCTGCTGCTCTCTCTTGCTGGTCACTCCTGGCATGTCAGTAACAAAGAGCACCTTGCTGAGCTGGCTGTTCCACTCTTCAGCGTCTTGGAGGGGCTCTTGTTCTTCAGGGGTGCGTGGTAGGAAGCTGGTTTGGGTTCTCTCTAGCTGCTTGGAGGGGCTCTTGTTCTTCAGGGGTGCGTGGTAGGAAGCTGGTTTGGGTTCTCTTTAGCTGCTTGGCCAGATGGTTGAAACTGCTTCTTTTCAGCCTGTTCTCCGTCAGCTGTTGGGTGTGCTGGTGTGCTGGGTGAGAGGGGAGTCGTTGCAGCTTATCGTACTGCACGATGACCTTCTCTTCTCGTCGGTGGTCCAGGGAAGGGAGTCTGGTGGTGGCTTCAAGGGCGTGTATGGGCGTGGTTTTCAGTCCCCCTGTGATGATGCGCATGCTTGCGTTCTGCACTTTGTTGAGCCGGCTGGTGTTGCTCTTCGCAGCTGTAGCCCAGGCTGCTGCTCCATACTCCATCACAGGGCGGACGTGTCCCGTATACACCTGTCTGAGGATGTTGCTGCTGGCTCCCCACTTTGTGCCAGCCAGTTTCTTCATGATGGAGAGTCTTCTCGTAGCCCTCCTCTCCGCCTCTTTGATGTGTGGGTTCCAGGTGAGTTTCTTGTCTAGCTTGATACCTAGGTAGGTAGGGGTGTCTTCCTGTGGTATTGCCTGGTTGTTGATGGTCAGTTGGAGGGTCTCTTTGGAATTGGAGAGGGAGAAGCAGGTGGCTACGGTCTTGAGGCTGTTCACGGTGACACACCAGTCTGTCGCCCACTTAGAGGTGATGTTGAGGGCCTCCTGCATCCGGACTTTGGCGGTTGCGGTGGACTCGGCAGCGCTCCACATCGCAAGGTCATCAGCGTGTAGGGCTCTGGAGATGTGTCCGTGCTGTACTAAATGATGTTCCGTGTGACCGTGCTGTACTAAATGATGTTCCGTGTGACCGTGGTGCTGTACTAAATGATGTTCCGTGTGACCGTGGTGCTGTACTAAATGATGTTCCGTGTGACCGTGGTGCTGTACTAAATGATGTTCCGTGTGACCGTGGTGCTGTACTAAATGATGTTCCGTGTGACCGTGGTGCTGTACTAAATGATGTTCCGTGTGAACATGCTGTACTAAATGATGTTCCGTGTGACCGTGGTGCTGTACTAAATGATGTTCCGTGTGACCGTGGTGCTGTACTAAATGATGTTCCGTGTGACCGTGGTGCTGTACTAAATGATGTTCCGTGTGACCGTGGTGCTGTACTAAATGATGTTTCGATGAATGATGATGTTTCGATGAATGATGATGTTTCGATGAATGATGATGTTTCGGTGAATGATGATGTTTCGGTAGTTTCCAGATTGTAGCTTGACTATAGATGAGGATACGAATACTTTATACTAGCAGTTAAGCCCGGCTTCGCCCGGGAGTAAGCGGAGCCCTGTAGCAATTTAAGACGCTCGCTATCCCATTATCATTAGCTTTACCTCCTTTGTTTGGATACAAAAAAAGAGTTATCTCCCTTACCTTCTAGAAATTTCCGGAACTGTCCAGTTAATTTTTCATTCTTCATTTCTTCCCCTCATAGGAGCAATAGCAAGTCTCTAATATCACTGGCATGATGTGCTTGCTACAGGTGAACAGTTATCTCCCTTACCTTCTAGAAATTTCCGGAACTGTCCAGTTAATTTTTCGTTCTTTATTTCTTCCCCTCATAGGAGCAATAGCGAGTCTCTAATATCACTGGCATGATGTGCTTGCTACAGGTGAACAGTAGGCACTGAACTGGTGTTGCACCATATAGGCTGTATTCAATAAATGGGAGGTCCATAATCTGAGAAAGGAAACAATGAATCAAGAAACTAAAACGCAGGTGCACATCTGCGGCACCTAGGGAGTGTACGTGCACACTATCTTGTTCCTGCCTCTTGCCATCTCAGAGGTATGGCGACCACAGACAAAAAAGAGTTATCTCCCTTACCTTCTAGAAATTTCCGGAACTGTCCAGTTAATTTTTCATTCTTCATTTCTTCCCCTCATAGGAGCAACAGCGAGTCTCTAATATCACTGGCATGATGTGCTTGCTACAGGTGAACAGTAGGCACTGAACTGGTGTTGCACCATATAGGCTGTATTCAATAAATGGGAGGTCCATAATCTGAGAAAGGAAACAATGAATCAAGAAACTAAAACCCAGGTGCACATCTGCGGCACCTAGGGAGTGTACGTGCACACTATCTTGTTCCTGCCTCTTGCCATCTCAGAGGTATGGCGACCACAGACAGACAGACAGACAGACACTCTCTTTTATTATATGTATAGATTCCAGCCATGCATGTTCTTGTTCATCCAAATTCTTGTATTGTTTTGTTGGAAAAGTCTGTTTTCTAGCGGAAGAGAGTTCTCGTTTTGCAGATACACAAGGTAGGTAAGAAGAAACCAAACAGAGCAGTAGCATTCGTTTCTTGAAATACAAACAGGGAGGGGGGGAGAGAGCGGACAGGCAGGCAAACACACTGGAGCCCCCGTCTCCAGTTACATACACATACTCGATTCATATCTTATTAGTTCGCGGAGACGTTGACAGCAGCACCTTTGTCTGGCGTCACGCACCCCAATCGACCAGGGGAAAGAGAAAATCGTGGGTATGGATAGAGGGAAGGGCAGACATTGAAGGAGAGTGGGGTGAGGGCTTGGTTTACTTGCCTCAAATAGAATTTTATTAAGACCCGCCACATTAGGCGCGCTCACGTATTATCACTAAGCCTGATGGGCTGCTTCTTCTCCCAGGGAGATGGTTATATGTTTTATATTCCCCAAGGCTTCCATTCGCCACCATTTTTATGTGGACATTTTTGAATTAGATTTTCTTTGCCACTCTCCGGGAATACTGTAATACTTTAGTGTGTCGTGCGGCTTCAAGTTGGAAGTTGGATCGGTTTTGAACTTATTATATTTTCTTTGCCACTCTCCGGGAATACTGTAATACTTTAGTGTGTCGTGCGGCTTCAAGTTGGAAGTTGGTTTTGAACTTATTATATTTTCTTTGCCACTCTCCGGGAATACTGTAATACTTTAGTGTGTCGTGCGGCTTCAAGTTGGAAGTTGGTTTTGAACTTATTATATTTTCTTTGCCACTCTCCGGGAATACTGTAATACTTTAGTGTGTCGTGCGGCTTCAAGGTGGAAGTTGGATTTGAACTTATTATATTTTCTTTGCCACTCTCCGGGAATACTGTAATACTTTAGTGTGTCGTGCGGCTTCAAGGTGGACGTTGGATTTGAACTTATTATATTTTCTTTGCCACTCTCCGGGAATACTGTAATACTTTAGTGTGTCGTGCGGCTTCAAGGTGGAAGTTGGATTTGAACTTATTATATTTTCTTTGCCACTCTCCGGGAATACTGTAATACTTTAGTGTGTCGTGCGGCTTCAAGGTGGACGTTGGATCGGGTTTGAACTTATTATATTTTGTTTGCCACTCTCCGGGAATACTGTAATACTTTAGTGTGTCGTGCGGCTTCAAGGTGGAAGTTGGATTTGAACTTATTATATTTTCTTTGCCACTCTCCGGGAATACTGTAATACTTTAGTGTGTCGTGCGGCTTCAAGGTGGAAGTTGGATTGGTTTTGAACTTATTATATTTTCTTTGCCACTCTCCGGGAATACTGTAATACTTTAGTGTGTCGTGCGGCTTCAAGGTGGACGTTGGATCGGTTTAACGGTTTTGAACTTATTATATTTTGTTGGTCTTTGTTTTATGGACTTTGTTGTTCGCTCTCTGTTTCATTTCCATTTTGTATTCACTTTTTTGTCGTTTTCTTGCATTTCAGTCAGTGAGCTAATCGCAGCTTAAGGCTATGTCCATTTCCTGTGGTGAATGAATATGCCAGATAAATCAGAAACAAAGTAGTCTTGTAACACGAAAAAAATGAATAATCTAAGAATTTTTTGCTGGTCTGATTTCCATGTTTATATTATGAAGGTAATATTGAAGGGGGGGGAGGAGGGGGGGACACAGAGAGAGAGAGGGAGAGAGAGAGAGAGAGGGAGAGGGAGAGAGAGAGAGAGAGAGAGAGAGAGAGAGAGAGAGAGAGAGAGAGAGAGAGAGAGAGAGAGAGAGAGAGAGAGAGAGAGAGACCAGACAGAGAGATGGACGGACGGACGGACAAAACATACGTTCAACAGCCAACCAACCTAGCGAGCTAGCATCCAACAAAACAGAAAGCACAAAGAAATAGTCGAACTCGAAGTTGTGTGATGTGTATGGGGGACGATCTCCACTGCATGGGACTCCCCAAGGAACCAGCCTGTCATGGCATCTGGCATAAATCTCCGCCACTGCTGTATCTGCACTTTTACCGCAACCACCACCTCCCCCCTCCCTGGCAACGACCTCATCTTTCGCCTGGGCCTAGCTTCCGCATTCCATATTTACCCCGGACTGAAATGTTGCTTTCCAGTCAAATTAAACAGATACACTTATTTGAGGGAGAAACGCAAGTGAAAGATATTCGTGGTGAAATTCGATGTATGTTACCCCAACATTCTATTCCTTCGAAAATGTCCACCGAGTGGTTACGTCCCTTGAGTTAAAACAAAACAAGTCGCGTAAGGCGAAATTACTACATTTAGTCAAGCTGTGGAACTCACAGAATGAAATTGAACGTAGTCCGCCGCTAGTGCAAAAGGCAGTGAAAGTGACGAGCCTGTTTGGCGCGGTAGCGGTTGCGCTGTGCTTCATAGCACGCTTTACTGTACCTCTCTTCGTTTTAAATTTCTGAGCGTGTTTTTAATCCAAACATATCATATCTATATGTTTTTGGAATCAGGAACCGACAAGGAATAAGATGAAAGTGTTTTTAAATTGATTTCAAAAATTTAATTTTGATCATAATTTTTAATTTTTTTAATTTTCAGAGCTTGTTTTTAATCCAAATATAACATATTTATATGTTTTTGGAATCAGAAAATGATGAAAAATGAGATGAACGTAAATTTGGATCGTTTTCAGATTTTTAATGACCAAAGTCATTAATTAATTTTTAAGCCACCAAGCTGAAATGCAATACCGAAGTCCGGCCTTCGTCGAAGATTGCTTGGCCAAAATGTCAATCAATTTGATTGAAAAATGAGGGTGTGACAGTGCCGCCTCAACTTTTACAAAAAAAGCCGGATATGACGTCATCAAAGACATTTATCGAAAAAATGAAAAAAAAAGTCCGGGGATATCATACCCAGGAACTCTCATGTAAAATTTCATAAAGATCGGTCCAGTAGTTTACTCTGAATCGCTCTACACACACACACACACGCCCACACACACACACATACACACACACACACACACACACACACACACACACACACACACACACCACGACCCTCGTCTCGATTCCCCCTCTATGTTAAAAAAAAAGGATTTTGCGATGAAGCAAATTTATAAGTTAAAATACCACTTTTGTGGAACGAGTTGAACCCCATGAGTGTAACGTAATAATGTCGATCATTGGAAGAGAGGCCGAATATTTAGTGTGGATTTTATACGAAATCGGTCAGGCCCAATAAAAAAATTAGACCGTTACGGGGTTACACCAGTCCTTGTCATTGTTCCTCCATTGCAATCTGCCCCCTCTCTGTTTCTTCTCCCCTGTTCCCGTTTATCAGCCTGTTTCCTCTTCCCGTTAACGTTATTGTGTATAATGGGGTTTACAATCGAAAGAATGTTGTACATTTTGGTTTCTGTCTGTCTCGTTCATCCGTAGTTCTGTGTTCTCTCTGCCCTGTGATGGCCACACAGGGTACAAGCAGCAGTTTGACTCAAACAGATAAGACGTGATCTCTCCCTCGGTCTTTCTGTCTCTGCCTCTCTCTTTCTGTCTCTGTCTATGTCTCTCTCTCGCTCTCTCTCTTTCTCTCTCTCTCTCTCTCTCTCTCTCTCTCTCTCTCTCTCTCTCTCTCTCTCTCTCCTCTCTCTCTCCCTCCTCTCTCTCTCTCTCTCTTTCTCCCCTTCTCCTCTGCTTCCTTCTCTCTCTCTCTCTCTCTCTCTCTCTCTCTCTCTCTCTCTCTCTCTCTCTCTCTCTCTCTCTCTCTCTCTCTCTCTCTCTCTCTCTCTCTCCCCTTCTCCTCTGCTTCCTCGTAATGCTTTACTCTCCGTCCAACCCTATGGGGGCGGGGATATAGCTCAGTTGGTAGCGCGCTGGATTTGTATTCAGTTGGCCGCTGTCAGCGTGAGTTCGATCCCAGGTTCGGCGGAAATTTATTTCAGAGTCAACTTTGTGTGCAGACTCTCTTCGGTGTCCGAACCCTCCCCCCGTGTACACTACATTGGGTGTGCACGTTAAAGATCCCACGATTGACAAAAGGGTCTTTCCTGGCAAAATTGCTTAGGCACAGTTAATAATTGTCTACCTATACCCGTGTGACTTGGAATAATAGGCCGCGAAAGGTAAATATGCGCCGAAATGGCTGCAATCTACTGGCCGTATAAAATTTCATCTCACACGGCATCACTTCAGAGCGCCTAGAACTGTACCCACGGAATATGCGCGATATAAGCCTCATTGATTGATTGATTGATTGATTGATTTTTGCAAGCATTCGATTACTTTGGCACACACACACAGACCACGAGACACCATGGGTTACTGTGTCACACACACACAGACCACGAGACACCATGGGTTACTGTGTCACACACACACACACACACACACACACACACACACACACACACACACACACACAGACCACGACACACCATGGGTTACTTTGGCACACACACACAGACCACGAGACACCATGGGTTACTGTGTCACACGCACACAGACCACGAGACACCATGGGTTACTTTGGCACACACACACAGACCACGAGACACCATGAGTTACTTTGGCACACACACACAGACCACGACACACCATGGGTTACTTTGGCACACACACACACAGACCACGACACACCATGGGTTACTTTGGCACACACACACACAGACGACGAGACACCATGAGTTACTTTGGCACACACACACAGACCACGAGACACCATGGGTTACTTTGGCACACACACACAGACCGCGAGACACCATGAGTTACTTTGGCACACACACACAGACCACGACACACCATGGGTTACTTTGGCACACACACACACAGACCACGAGACACCATGGGTTACTGTGGTACACACACACAGACCACGAGACACCATGGGTTACTGTGTCACACACACACAGACCACGAGACACCATGGGTTACTGTGGCACACACACACAGACCACGAGACACCATGGGTTACTGTGTCACACACACACACAGACCACGAGACACCATGGGTTACTTTGGCACACACACACAGACCACGAGACACCATGGGTTACTTTGGCACACACACACAGACCACGAGACACCATGGGTTACTTTGGCACACACACACAGACCACGAGACACCATGAGTTACTTTGGCACACACACACAGACCACGACACACCATGGGTTACTGTGTCACACACACACACACACACACACACACACACACACACACACACACACACACAGACCACGACACACCATGGGTTACTTTGGCACACACACACAGACCACGAGACACCATGGGTTACTGTGTCACACGCACACAGACCACGAGACACCATGGGTTACTTTGGCACACACACACAGACCACGAGACACCATGAGTTACTTTGGCACACACACACAGACCACGACACACCATGGGTTACTTTGGCACACACACACACAGACCACGACACACCATGGGTTACTTTGGCACACACACACACAGACGACGAGACACCATGAGTTACTTTGGCACACACACACAGACCACGAGACACCATGGGTTACTTTGGCACACACACACAGACCACGAGACACCATGAGTTACTTTGGCACACACACACAGACCACGACACACCATGGGTTACTTTGGCACACACACACACAGACCACGAGACACCATGGGTTACTGTGGTACACACACACAGACCACGAGACACCATGGGTTACTGTGTCACACACACACAGACCACGAGACACCATGGGTTACTGTGGCACACACACACAGACCACGAGACACCATGGGTTACTGTGTCACACACACACACAGACCACGAGACACCATGGGTTACTTTGGCACACACACACAGACCACGAGACACCATGGGTTACTTTGGCACACACACACAGACCACGAGGCACCATGGGTTACTGTGGCACACACACACAGACCACGAGACACCATGGGTTACTGTGGCACACACACACACACAGACCACGACACACCATGGGTTACTGTGGCACACACACACACAGACCACGAGACACCATGGGTTACTGTGGCACACACACACAGACCACGACACACCATGGGTTACTTTGGCACACACACACACAGACCACGAGACACCATGGGTTACTGTGGCACACACACACAGACCACGAGACACCATGGGTTACTGTGTCACACACACCCACAGACCACGAGACACCATGGGTTACTGTGGCACACACACAGACCACGAGACACCATGGGTTACTGTGTCACACACACACACAGACCACGAGACACCATGGGTTACTTTGGCACACACACACAGACCACGGGACACCATGGGTTACTTTGGCACACACACACAGACCACGACACACCATGGGTTACTTTGGCACACACACACAGACCACGAGACACCATGGGTTACTGTGTCACACACACACACAGACCACGAGACACCATGAGTTACTTTGGCACACACACACAGACCACGACACACCATGGGTTACTTTGGCACACACACACAGACCACGAGACACCATGGGTTACTTTGGCACACACACACACAGACCACGAGACACCATGGGTTCCTTTGGCACACACACACAGTCCACGAGACACCATGGGTTCCTCCGCAGACCGTGCCTCCCCCCAATCCCTACACACACCTCTCTATGTCCCCTGCCCCTTCCCCCTTCCTTCGCATAGCTGCCAACTTTCTGACAATGAAATTCCTGTGGGGGTCCGGGGCCCCCGGTGGGGTCCAGGGCCAACGCCCCTGGTGGGGGTCAGGGGGAAAAAAGAAACACGACGTGATCTTTGGCGTCTGTTTCACAGCAGTAGCAGTCGACTGCTTCACATTGCCGCAATGCTTGGCCGCATCGACAAGGTTTACAGAATGCGTAGTGTTCCCCCTTATCTGACTTGTCGATAAAGTCATAGTTCGCCTTGTACTGTGGTAAAAACCTCACTTTAGCCTTTGGTTTTTTCCCAGACTTTGGCGGCATGTTGGAAGGCAAAACCGGAAAGATCGAGGCACAACTTATTTTCCGCACATGCGCACACCAACGTGGCTGGTATCGGTTAACCAGAGCGTCTTTTCACCGGTTTGTTCCCCGGTTTGTAAGAGGCTGCTTACACAAAGTATTTTAGAAATTTCGATTTTCGGGAAAATCGAACACATTTCGGGATTTCGTGACGGATTTAAAAAATCGGGAGATTCCCGAAAAATTCGGGAGGGTTGGCAGCTATGCCTTCGTCATCGTTCACTCAGTCGTATGCCCCCCCCCCCCCCCCCCCCCTTTGCATCCCCTCCTCCCGGTTTAGTTCCATCTCAGATCTCTCCAAAATCTGGACACACACCCCTCTCTCTCTCTACGTCACCTTACCACCCACCTTCACTCTCCCTGCCCTCGTAGCTAAGAAGATCTTTACTCGTAGTGTCACTCTCATGTCGCCGCTTCCAATCCATGGAAGTAAGCACCCCCCCCCCTCCCCCCCCCCCCCCCCCCTCCCCCCGCCCTTCTGCCCCAGGCGGGTTGAGGAATTTGCAGGGAGCCGCTGGGTGGCCGTTGATCGGTGAAGCAGAGAAACGCGGCTTGCAAGATCGATGCCGACGTCGATTGGTTTGGATTGACCTTATTTGCACCCGCAGTCACCCTCCACCCCTTTCCCTCCACCCCTTTCCCTCCACCCCTTTCCCTCCACCCCTTTCCATCCACCCCTTTCCCTCCACCCCTTTCCCTCCACCCCTTTCCCTCCACCCCTTTCCCTCCACCCCTTTCCCTTCACCCCTTTCCCTCCACCCCTTTCCCTCCACCCCTTTCCCTCCACCCCTTTCCATCCACCCCTTTCCATCCACCCCTTTTCCTCTATCCCCGTCCCAACACTCCCCCTCCGCCCTTCTGTCACTTCTCCCTCCAGCCCGATCCCCTATACGCTTGATTCCGTGGTCCCTTCTTGTCTCAGTATTGTTCCTCTGGCGCCCTATACGCTTGATTCCGTGGTCCCTTCTTGCCTCAGTATTGTTCCTCTGGCGGTGTCGATCTATACTCGTGCTATGTTGTTGGTGCATGGCTGCGCTGTTTGGTCTCCAAGACTTCCCCACACATTCTGTGGTATTGCGTAGTGTCTTTCGGGTTCATGTCTCTGCTGCAGGTCCTTTCAAGGGTTTATTTCTTGTGCATCTTTCAATGGTTCTTGGTCTGGAGGATGCTTCATCCTCGTTTTGACTTATATGCGAAAACACTTGTGATAAAATCCACATGTTTGTCTTCTCTTTCATTCATGAAAGCCATTTTTTTACATAGACGTATAGGCACACATACACATAGACATGCACACACACACACACACACACACACACACACACACACACACACACACACACACACACACACACACACAAAAACACAAAATCACAAAAACACAAGCACACACCCATCCCCACCCCTATTCACACACACAACCCTGTCCCGTGGTTGTACTGTAGATCAATACCCAGCTCACACACCCTGCAGGACGAGGCTCATCTCAGCTCCGACGGTCCTCTCCAGGCCCGTAACTCTGCTCACAGCCCATGGCATGAGACTGCCCGCCTGAGGGCAGCACCAGTCCCCCAGGGAGGCCGCTAGGGGGCAGTGTTAATCACAATCTGGCAGATTTGTTCACCGCGCATGCGTCACGTGATCAATCATCGATCCCGCCGTTCTGATTGGCTCGTGACTGTGGTGGGATTAGAGAAGGGTGGGGGTTGGGAGTGGTGGGGGGTTGTGGTTGCGATGAGATTTAGAAGTCGAGAGAGAGAGAGAGAGAGAGAGAGAGACAGACAGACAGACAGACAGACAGACAGAGAGATAGACAGACAGATAGACAGACAGAGAGAGACATTGATAGACAGGGAGAGGTTTAGGCGAGGTCAGAATTGGAACACAGAGCAGAGAGGTGGCCAAGAGGGTAATGGTGTAAAACCCATCACGGCTTCTGGGGGTGGTAATGGGCTGTGAAATGATGCAGGATGTTTTGTGTCCATGTTGGTTAGGTGATGAGGACCAGTGCAATGCACCCCCCGCGGGTTAGGGGGAGTCCCATATTGGTTGGGACGAGAAAGAATTTACCCGATGCTCCCCAGCATGTCGTAAGAGGCGACTAACGGATTCTGTTTCTCCTTTTACCCTTGTATAGAATAAAGTCAATTTTTGTAAAGATTTTAGTCAAGCAGTATGTAAGAAATGTTAAGTCCTTTGTACTGGAAACTTGCATTCTCCCAGTAAGGTAATATAATTGTACTACGTTGCAAGCCCCTGGAGCAAATTTTTGATTAGTGCTTTTGTGAACAAGAAACAATTGACATGTGGCTCTATCCCATCTCCCCCCTTTCCCCGTCGCGATATAACCTTCGTGGTTGAAAACGACGTTAAACACCAAATAAAGAAAGAAAGAACCAGTGCAATGCTCGTTAGCTGGTACCTCCTGTGCTAATCGTCTTCCGGTGACACAGCCTGCCCCGTGCTTGCATTGAATCCACACTGATTCCTTCCACCCTTTTCTCTTGTGCCCTGAGGCGACTAATGCGCTTTTGTCATTCAGTGCTTTCTTGGTTCAAACAAAGTTTTAGTCAGTCGTCCTTTGGCGTAGTACTGCAACCGACGTTTTACAATGAACAAGAAATCTTGGAGTTATAGAAATATGTATGTGCGGTATGTTTTAAAATAATTGTACATTTTGAATGAAGTATGTTATGTTACTGATTTGATAGTCTACATACTCATTTAGCAAAGAACGGATTTTGAACGGGAAAAGTAAATCCTATAACCGCTAAAAGAGAGGGTAGTGTTAGTTTTGTGCCAAATGTTTGTTTGCCTTTTCCCTCTCTAGGCAAGGATCGTAGAATGATTTCACTCGCCCTTTTTTCTTTGCACTTTTCACATACTGCAGTAGTTCGAGTTCTGTTTCAAAGGCACCCATGCTTCGGGTTCCATATGGTTTGCAGCTGGTTCTGAGCCATGCTGTCTCTAAAGGTCACATGACAGAATGCATTCTGGGTAGGTCATCCCGTTTCCTGACAAACCAGTCCTGTTCCCTGCCGCCCTCACCTCTTTCCAGTCGTGTTCCCTGCCGCCCTCACCTCTTTCCAGTCCTGTTCCCTGCCGCCCTCACCTCTTTCCAGCCCTGTTCCCTGCCGCCCTCACCTCTTTCCAGCCCTGTTCCCTGCCGCCCTCACCTCTTTCCAGCCCTGTTCCCTGCCGCCCTCACCTCTTTCCAGCCCTGTTCCCTGCCGCCCTCACCTCTTTCCAGCCCTGTTCCCTGCCGCCCTCACCTCTTTCCAGCCCTGTTCCCTGCCGCCCTCACCTCTTTCCAGCCCTGTTCCCTGCCGCCCTCACCTCTTTCCAGCCCTGTTCCCTGCCGCCCTCACCTCTTTCCAGCCCTGTTCCCTGCCGCCCTCACCTCTTTCCAGCCCTGTTCCCTGCCGCCCTCACCTCTTTCCAGTCCTCTTCCCTGCCGCCCTCACCTCTTTCCAGT
>NC_090253.1:127500-137500 GCF_037325665.1 Littorina saxatilis
TTCTTCTTCTTCTTCTTCTTCTTCTTCTTCTTCTTCTTCTTCTTCTTCTTCTTCTTCCTCTTCTTCTTCTTCTTCTTCTTCTTCTTCTTCTTCTTCTTCTTCTTCTTCTTCTTCTTCTTCTTCTTCTTCTTCTTCTTCTTCTTCTTCTTCTTCTTCTTCTTCTTCTTCTTCTTCTTCGTTCATGGGCTTAGACTCCCACGTTCACTCATATTTTTAGCACGAATTGATTGTTACGTGTATGACCGTTTTTACCCCGCCATTCAGGCAGCATACGCCGATTTCGGGGGAGGCATGCTGGGTATTTTCGTGTTTCTATAACCCACCGAACTCTGACATGGATTACAGGATCTTTTCCGTGCGGACTTGGTCTTGTGCTTGCGTGTACACACGAAGGGGGTTAAGCCACTAGCAGGTCTGCACATAAGTTGACCTGGGAGATCGGAAAAATCTCCACACTTAACCCACCAGGCGGCAGCGACCGGGATTCGAACTCACGACCTCCCGATTAGGAGGCCGACGTCTTACCACCACACCACCGCGCCCGTCTTTCCTTGGTTTCAATTCGACAGGAATTGTCACACAAAAGTATATTATATTAATTCATGCACTGAGCACTGGAACATCGACAGGAAAAAGGTCACAAACACACTTAAATATGGGTTTGATTGCAAAGCTCCGATAGAGAATCAAAACGGAGTTTTTGTCAAGCGGCTTGGCGTGCTCTTTGAGACGGAGAAGACAACAATATTTGCTCTTTCAAATGACACGCCCACATTTCTGATCTTTCAAATGACACGCCCACATTTCTGATCGGGACCGGATGGCAAACACAGGTATGAATGATTATGACGCATTATGACGCATTATGACGCAGTGCTTTGCAGGTGCGAGAAAATGCCCCTGACCCAATTCCTTTCACCGCTCCACGAGCTGCTCTTTAGCGGGTATTGAAGGGTACTTCAGTCAACTCCAAACGTCTCACGGTTATTCTAAAGCTCTCAGGACCTCTTTCATTGCACAATCTCACAAAGATTAATTAGAAAGGTACGGTTCGGGTATGTATAGGTATCCGAGGGTTAATGAACGGGTCGATCAGTTTTGATTAAGCCAAGCGACAGCATGTGCCACAACAACAACAAGAAGGGCTTTGAATTCAAATCGTTGTTTGTAGGGGAAGGGCTCCTAATATGGACCACTTTTTGTTTCATGCTGATAAATAGCTTGTTTTCTTGCAAAGAAGTTTCATTTTGTGTTTGGTAGTCCTTCTTTCTTAGGTTAACCGTTTGGCCTAATTAGAGTGAAATAGCTTTGATACACATTCAGCAAAAATTAAATACAGAAAAAAATCACAAAGGGTCCATATTAGGAGCCTGGGCGCCTAATTTGGACCAGTGAAGCGGCCTTCACGAATCACTGTAAAAAGCCCCCTATATTTCAAAATAACATGATACAACTTAGTGTACAAGTCAGCCTAATTAAAATATGCTCTAGATTTATCTGTTTCGAGTTGATGAGAGCATTATTTGAAGCACACCAGGAAACAAAAGAAGCTTATCAAAAACAGAGAGAAAATAAGTGAAATTATCAACTTCCACGAAAAGAAGACTTTTTGTTGCATTTTTTTTTAAATCTCGAGGGCTAGTTTGGTTATTTCCAGCAAGCTTCTTAATGAATTAATGAAAATAGCCTTTAGCTTTTATTCGTTCTTCGATTTGTTGAAGGTGGTCCATATTAGGGGACTCGCACATACTTTGAGATTTTGCTATTATTTTTTGTTTGCAGTAGAAACTCGGGGTCAACACTGCTAAAATGTAACAAATACGGTCTTAGCTGTCATATATAGCCATTTTTGTTTGATAAAAGCTTTGGCTGTACACAGAAACGAGTCCGTTTTAGGCGGCAAATTTAGAGTGAACGCTGCCAAAAGTGAAAAAAGAGAAAAAGCCTAACGGTTTTGAGATTTCTGTTTCTGCAACTGTTGTGACATGTGCAAGTTATCCAGAGAGGGTGAATATAGCGAATAAAACTTTTTTGAGCGCTCTAGCGCCATTAGTTTGTGGTGGTTCATATTAGGAGCCGGTCCATATTAGGAGCCCTTCCCCTACTATGGGTGCATAGCACAGATAGGGGTTACCCCAGTTTTAAAAAAAAAATCATATCATTCTCTCAAGGCTACAGAAATAAAGATCGCTATTATATCTTTCTGTCGTCTCTTCTTTGTGGCATTGAAATATGTCTCGACATGTATTTCTCTCTCTCTCGACTGTATACAGAGATAAGAACAGCCTCGCTTTCACCTAGATCCTGCCTAAAAACAATGTTCAGTTCTGACCTCATGTTCAGACTCGGCGTAATGATTCCGAAAGGACTACTTTTTAGCGGTCAAGTTCAGTCGTCCGCATACTTGAAAGTGAAAAAAAGATGAAACGTTTTGCTACAGTATCGGAGGATGAACTGTCGAAGAAGAAAAAGAATCTCGTGCCAACCACTACGCAGAAGACCATCCGAGTTGTCCAGAAAAAGTTCTGAAACACGTCACGTTCCAAATCAAAAGACGACATTCTATTCTCTTACGTCACAATTCTTGGTTTACGGTACCATTTGGCGGCTTTGCTACGAGTATGCCATAGTCTTGGTTGGCCGAGACCTTGAGGTGGAATGCGAGTGATTAGGTTTGTTGATTTTGCTCGGAGAAGTGGTCCGTGTTCAAGCAAGTTTTTTTCTTTTTTGAAAACAAAAAACCCAAGACCAGTGAATGTCGAGATATATATGTTAATTGGATCTGTGATCCAAACATGCCTTTTGGTCAATCTCGATGGCAGTTAGTGTAATGTATCGATTGGACATTGGATTTCCCTTCTTTGAGCCATGTGACGTCAGAGGCCTACAAAACTTCATATTTGGGCGTTTCAGGTTGACCGAAACTTCAAAGGAACTACACAACACACGCCATGTGTTTGATTGCATGTGTGTGTGCTCGTTCAATCGTCAAAACAACAACAAAGTCAGTACATGACGTGTGTTTTGTAGTTCCTTTAAAGTTTCGGTCAACCTGAAACGCCCAAATATGAAGCTTATGAAGTTATGTGTTTGATTGCATGTGTGTGTGCTCGTTCAATCGTCAAAACAACAACAAAGTCAGTACCTGAAAGGAATTCGATCGATACATAAACGTATATTGTAATTCAATCAAGTTGGCGTTTTAATGAAACATATCCTGTGATTGGTCAGAATGCCCCAACTCATTAAAAATTACCGGTCATTAATTACACATTAACATGCTTCCATTTGAAACTTCGAGGTCGTCATCGGGGATTGACGCCCGACTATCGACAATTAATGACCGGTAATGTTTAATGAGTTGGGGCATTCTGACCTATCACAGGATCTGTTTCATTAAAACGCCAACTTGATTGAATTACAATTGTCGATAACCACTCGCTAAAAAAGCCATTAACCACCTGCTGGCGAGGCGCAATGATACAACCTCAACTAGTCTCGGTTAACTTTGAGGGTCATTTTACAAGTAGGAAATATGAAGGCCAACGAAATACCGAGACCATAAGGTATGCGAAGTGATGACGTTGAATACGTGACGTAAGTTGATGCATGAATTCTTCCGGACTACGTCAGTCAATTCCAAAGGTCGCTTTTGTGATGAAAAGAATTTGTTTTAGAGTTTGCTGTCCAGAAACCCGTCAAAAAAGAAGGGAAAATGTATGTGAAAGAAAACAAAACAGGAGCAGAGTGATAAGATAGGAATACAGAAACATATTTCTTGGGACTTGACCCTTGCAGGTAGGTGGACTGAAAGTAGTGTGTGAACAGAACAGAACCAATTCTGTCTGTTTACCATCGCATGAAAGCAGGAAAGAGATCGTCGTCAGATTGAATTACAATAACATTAACATGCTTCCAGCTTTGGTCGGGCGTCAATCCCCGATGAAGACCTCGAAGTTTCAAATGGAAGGATGTTAATGTGTAAATGTTCTCCTCCTTATCGAAGATGATAACATAACGTGCAGACTGCTTGCAGTTAACGAACTCTTGCAGTTAACGAACTGTAATGGACTCTTTCCAGCAAGCAAATTGATGTTGGTTAGGGTTTGAAGTAGATGTTAATGCTGACGTAATGTTGCATTTCCTGCGTCGCTGCGGGGTTCTGCTGTGAACGTCCTGTATTGCCATGTTCATTGTATTTTAAGACTTCCTATGGTTTAACAGCGCTAGCAAGCTAAAACAGTAAATGACAGACTCACAAGATGTAGGGGAAGGGCTCCTAATATGGACCGGCTCCTAATATGGACCACCTCCTGTTCTGACAAACTAACGGCGCTAGAGCGCTCAATTTTTTTTATTGGCTGTATTCACCCTCTCTGGACAACTTGCACATGTCAAAAGAGTTGCAGAGACACAAACCTCAAAACCGTTAGGCTTTTTCTCTTTTTTTCACTTTTGGCATGGTTCACTCTAAATTTGCCGCCTAAAACGGACTCGTTTCTGTCCACAGCCAACGCTTTTATAACACAAAAATTGCTTTATATGACAGCTAAGACCGTATTTGTTACAATTTAGCAGTCTTGACCCCGAGTTTCTCCTGCAAACAAAAAATAATAGCAAAATCTCAAAGTATGTGTGAGTCCCCTAATATGGACCACCTTCAACAAATCGAAGAAAATAAAAGCTAAAGCCTATTTTCATTAATTCATTAAGAAGCTTGCTGGAAATAACCCATAACTCGCCCTCGAGATTTAAAAAAAATATAACAAATAGTTTTCTTTTCGTGGAAGTTGATAATTTCACTTAATTTCACTCTGTTTTTGATAAGCTTCTTTAGTTTCCTGGTGTGCTTCAAATAATGCTCTCATCAACCCGAAACAGCTAAATCTAAAGCATATTTGAATTAGTCTGACTTGCACACTAAGTTGTATCCTGTTATTTTGAAGTATAGGGGGCTTTTTACAGTGATTCGTGAAGGCCGCTTCACTAGGCGCCCAGGCTCCTAATATGGACCCTTTGTGATTTTTTCTGTATTTAATTTTTGCTGAATATCTATCAAAGCTATTTCACACTAATTAGGCCTAACGGTTAACCTAAGAGAGAAGGACTACCAAACACAAAATGAAACTTCTTCGCAAGAAAACAAGCAAGTTATCAGCATGAAACAAAAAGTGGTCCATATTAGGAGCCCTTCCCCTATGCGCACACGCACGACAATTCAAACCGCAAGTATAGGGCACTACCAAAACGAACAGAAACAAAAAGAAATACACTCTTGCCCACAAGGTAGTGCAATCGACAGCTTGAAAGAGAGAGAGAGAGAGAGAGAGAGAGAGAGAGAGAGAGAGAGAGAGAGAGAGAGAGAGAGAGAGAGAGAGAGAGAGAGAGAGAGAACTCAAAACTCAGAACGGTTTATTTGTACTAAGGCCACAGACCATATACAAACCAAGGGGAGTGGGGGAAGAACAAAAACAGAAACAACACAAAAAACACAACAACAACGACAACAAGAGAGAGAGAGAGAGAGAGAGAGAGAGAGAGAGAGAGAGAGAGAGAGAGAGAGAGAGAGAGAGAGAGAGAGAGAGAAGCATCTAGACAGGCAGGCAGAGAGGGAGAGGGGGGGGGGGGGGCAGTGATGTGCGTGTGAGAGCAGAAATAATGGCATGTGATAAAGCGTGCAATGAGGCCTATGATCCTTCCTTACTGCGGTCTAATCACCACGTCTCTCTCGCCAATCACTGTCTACTGTATTAGTTGCCCCTCAGACACCCTCCCCCCGCATGGCTCAAAGAAAGTGGGGTGTGTGTGTCTGTGTGTGTGTGTGTCTGTGTGTGTGTGTTACTGTGTGTCTGTGTGTCTGTGTGTGTCTGTGTGTGTGTCTGTGGGTGTGTGTTACTGTGTGTGTCTGTGTGTGTCTGTGTCTGTGTGTGTCTGTCTGTGTGTGTCTGTGTGTCTGTGTGTGTGTGTGTGTGTGTGTGTGTGTCTGTGTGTGTGTGTGTGTGTGTCTGTGTGTGTGTGTGTCTGTGTGTGTCTGTGTGTGTCTGTGTCTGTGTCTGTGTGTGTTAGTGTGTGTGTACTATGGTAGTCTTATGTCCTGTTCTGCCCTCTCAGGATCTGTTTTAATCTGTGTAACCGTAAGTCTGTTGACCTTTACCCCTCGGCGGTTTAGTCTCCGTAATTGTATCTAATGTCTCGTGTTCTTGTACGGCCTTTGTTTTGGTCTGTGTGATTGTGTGAGCCTGTTTTGGTCTGTGTGATTGTGTGAGCCTGTTTTGGTCTGTGTGATTGTGTGAGCCTGTTTTGGTCTGTGTGATTGTGTGAGCCTGTTTTGGTCTGTGCGATTGTGTGAGCCTGTTTTGGTCTGTGTGATTGTGTGAGCCTGTTTTGGTCTGTGTGATTGTGTGAGCCTGTTTTGATGAACTGCCTGAACTGGGTATCTGCCTGTTGATTCTCTTCGATTCATTCTTCCACATCCTTAGTCTTTGTTCGATGTATATTTAGTCGTCCGCCCATTCCGCCCTTGTATTGAGGTTTGGTTCAATATGTCTGGTATTCTTGCGTTTTTGTTTGTGTGGTTTACGTTTTAGCAGTTTCGATTCGATGGGCTTACTTGAATATCCATTATGCTAGTTAGGGTTAGGGTTAGGGTTAGGGTTGTTAGTCTTCTCTGAAAGTGCACATGCATAGGGAGGAGAGGCTTTGTCCTGTGTGTGCTGCAGTCTCGGCTGGCCTGTGATGGAGGCGTTTTGTCTGATTTGACCGCGGAATGTCGTTGACAGATGACAGGATTACGTCCGTAGTGGCAAGTGAACTCTAATAATAATAATAATAATAATAATAATAATAATAATAATAATAATAACAATTGTCAGTAAGTACTGGTGTCACATGACTGATGTGAACCAGTTGATTGGCTAATGGCGATGCGCTAAAACTGTTAGCGCACTTTTCCACAGAGCGTATTCTTCCGCCCTTTGCCTAAGCGAAACTGTGCTCTCATCCTCAGAATTAATTAATGACATGTAGCTTATATTCTCCACAATACCAAATGACCATAAATTCCCTGCTTCTCAATAAAAGCATAAGTGGGTTTTTTTCTGGCAGATTGCATGTGCCTGTGCCAGTGCCAGTGATCTAAAAATAGAAGCCGCTGTGTTTCATCTAATTTTCGCCGACTTGCATAAATTCTTCTCATATGCCGTGTTACACCTGTAGTGGTATGTAGCTTATCATCCACATTACCAAATGATGAGTTAGTATACAATTCCCAGCGGCTAACAGAAAACACAAGTGTTATTCCGATAACGTACCAGCTAGACCAGTTTGGAAGACTGACTCGATCGACTCTGTAGCAGACTACACAGAAATACGACTACATCAGTTCAGTAAATGAATGGTTTCCGAATTATTATTTCAAGGCAAGAACAATCGTAATCGAAATCGTGTAAGGTTCAGAACGTTCTTACCATATATAAGACTTATTATTTATAGCCTGCCTCATGCATGCAGTCTCAGTGCAGACTGCAGTGGTTCGATTGCCCAGGTACTGAGGTAGCCTAGCAGACGACATTAACCCCGCTCAGCAAATTAACATGTTGGGCAAATGTGAACGAAAAAACGATGGGGATGTAATACGTGTAGGGTTCAGAGCATTCTTACCGTTCATATTTAGTATCAGACTCCCCGATGAGTGAAGATACAACACGAGAAATATGCCACATTTGTTTTGAAAATGTGCGAACAGTCGAGTCCCGCTTCGAGTCAATTCAAGGGGAGTCACTCCGCACAGTCAATCCGTCGAAGCTCGACGTGGAGGTTTCGAATCGCAAATAATGACTCGAGCACAGTCCTTTCTCCGAGTTCAAATGAGGTCTCTCTGAAAGATCATCACTGTTCAGATTAACGCTACACTGGAATTTACCAACAGAAATTAAAATGCGTGTGACGAAAGCACGACACACTTGAGACACACCACACAAAAGTAGATCTTTACTGTACACAACCTGACCACACAGTTATGCCTATCCAAATGCGCGTTGCAAAATGTGCGTTTGGAATCTTCTTTTTTCTATGGCGGTACTGACAATATCGTTATTGAAACAATCCCAGTGCACTAAGGGATTTATAGAGCAAATCTCGAAAATAATTATTAATTTTCTCGATTTGCTCTATAAATCCCTTAGTGCACTGGGATGTCTCAATAACTTAAATAATAATAATAATAATAATAATAATAATAAAACATTCTTTTATAGCGCTGTTCACCGCCGAATGGCAGTCTCATGGCGCTTTACATTAGACATTAAAATTTAACATTTTACACATACAAAGTTTTTATTGTGTCATCTTCTCTTTTAGGCTTCACGGTGGTCTCCGTTGAACGGATCACATTGATAGGAACAATTATGACCACCCAGAATTGTCCAGTATCACTGCTTTTCATTTGCCCCCCTTCCCCCCCCCCCCCACCCCCCCCCCCCCCCCCCCCCGGAACCTTCAGATAAACTTATAGTTGCTTTGGTTATCATTTGTGTTGTCTGACCATAGATGACCTACTGAAGCTGAATGCTATACGCAGCAAGCGATCAGATGTGTAAGTCTGACCATGGATGACCTGCTGAAGCTGAATGCTATACGCAGCAAGCGATCAGATGTGTAAGTCTGACCATAGATGACCTGCTGAAGCTGAATGCTATACGCAGCAAGCGATCAGATGTGTAAGTCTGACCATAGATGACCTGCTGAAGCTGAATGCTATACGCAGCAAGCGATCAGATGTGTATCTGTGTAAGTGACTTTGGTAGAGTACATGATGCTAACACGACTGGTCTTCGTCCCATTTAGAATTCGACAGAGGGTATTCTTGCATAGATTAGCATCAAGGAAACAACAGAAAGCAACATGCTTCACGGAGAGGACCAGCATGCTTCACGGAGAGGACCAGCATGCTTCACGGAGAGGACCAGCATGCTTCACGGAGAGGAAAATAAACACTCTCCCCTTTACAACAACCAATCCGTTTTGTCTTCGAGGTGAAAGGTATTGCGATACATCTTCCCCAGTACCGGCCTTCCCACACATGTACGGTCGTACAGGGTATCGGAAGCTAGTTCTTCACGCGCGCTGACTTGCCGAAATATATTTACATAATTGAGGAGGCTTCCTGATCCGTTATTTATGAGTTTTCCATTTCGCCGCGTCTTGACTTTTGTCTGACTTGTTGGTTGCGAGGCGCGTCTTGACTTTTTGTCTGACTTGTTGGTTGCGAGGCGCGTCTTGACTTTTGTCTGACTTGTTGGTTGCGAGGCGCGTCTTGACTTTTTGTCTGACTTGTTGGTTGCGATGTCGTCTGCTGTGCCCAGACACATGTTCTGCAGGACTTGAGAGATTTGTGTACACGGTCTAATTCCTTCCTTCTCTCTCTGTGTGTCCTTCTCTCTGTTTATATGTCTATCTCCTTGTTTCTCTCTCTCTCTCTCTCTCTCTCTCTCTCTCTCTCTCTCTCTCTCTCTCTCTCTCTCTCTCTCTCTCTCTCTCTCTCTCTCTCTCTCTCTCTCTCTCTCTCTCTTCTCTGGGGTCCTGATTTGGCCTATAATTATGGTCCGCTGGACCCAAAAAGCAACAACTAACTAACTCTCTCTCTCTCTCTCTCTCTCTCTCTCTCTCTCTCTCTCTCTCTCTCTCTCTCTCTCTCTAATTTGTCTGAAAATTGTCAAAACCAACTCATTGATTAGAACAATAAAACATCCATCCATCTCTCTCTCTGTGTCTCTGTCTGCACCTCTCTCTCTCTTTTCCCCTCTCTCTCTCTCTCTCTCTCTCTCCCCCTCTCTCTCTCTCCCCCTCTCTCTCTCTCTCCCCCTCTCTCTCCCCCCCTCTCTCTCTCTCTCTCCCCCCCTCTCTCTCTCTCTCTCTATTATTCCTTGCCTTTCTTTTCGTTCTACTGCGATGCGAATGTACCAGAAAAAGACTGGACTTGCTAACCCCAACGTTAAATAAT
>NC_090253.1:142500-152500 GCF_037325665.1 Littorina saxatilis
CGCATTCGCTTATCCGCCACCAACCCTCCCCTACCCTCCCCTACCCGCCACCAACCCTCCCCTACCCGCCACCAACCCTCCCCTACCCGCCACCAACCCTCCCCTACCCGCCACCAACCCTCCCCTACCCCACACCAACCCTCCCCTACCCCACACCAACCCTCCCCTACCCCACACCAACCCTCCCCTACCCCACACCAACCCTCCCCTACCCCACACCAACCCTCCCCTATCCGCCACCAACCCTCCCCTACCCGCCACCAACCCTCCCCTACCCTCCCCTACCCGCCACCAACCCTCCCCTACCCCACACCAACCCTCCCCTACCCCACACCAACCCTCCCCTACCCCACACCAACCCTCCCCTACCCCACACCAACCCTCCCCTACCCCACACCAACCCTCCCCTATCCGCCACCAACCCTCCCCTACCCGCCACCAACCCTCCCCTATCCGCCACCAACCCTCCCCTACCCTCCCCTACCCCCTCCCCTACCCCACACCCGCCTTTTTCTTGAATCTCGAGGTTGCCAGTAAAGTATGGCTGCCAGATGAGAAAGCCCCGGTAAGCTCTGACCCACAGAACACATGTACAGAGCGCGAGATGTATGAGCATTTGATGAGCAGATATCGAGAGGGCTAATTGAAAGTATCGGGTAGCTGGATTTTCTTCTTTTGTTTGTGTTCACTATTACATCTGGCTCGCTTTGTGAACGTGCTGGGGTTGAAGTTGGTCAACACGAGATAAGGACGTGATTGACAAGTAACATTTGTACGGCCGTGTGGTTCGGGGGATTTGGGTGGAATTCTGAGCAGGCAGAGCAAAGTTGTGAGCAGGCAGAGCAAAGTTCTGAGCAGGCAGAGCAAAGTTGTGAGGCGTCCGATCCGTGGTGGCGGTCTGCACACAGCGATTGAAGTTAGTCTACAGTTTGTGGCGGGGTTGAAGTTAGTCTACAGTTTGTGGCGGGGTTGAAGTCAGTCTACAGTTTGTGGCGGGGTTGAAGTTAGTCTACAGTTTGTGGCGGGTTTGAAGTTAGTCTACAGTTTGTGGCGGGGTTGAAGTCAGTCTACAGTTTGTGGCGGGGTTGAAGTCAGTCTACAGTTTGTGGCGGGGTTGAAGTCATTCTACAGTTTGTGGCGGGGTTGAAGTTAGTCTACAGTTTGTGGCGGGGTTGAAGTCAGTCTACAGTTTGTGGCGGGGTTGAAGTTAGTCTACAGTTTGTGGCGGGGTTGAAGTTAGTCTACAGTTTGTGGCAGGGTTGAAGTTAGTCTACAGTTTGTGGCGGGTTTGAAGTTAGTCTACAGTTTGTGGCGGGTTGAAGTTAGTTTACAGTTTGTGGCGGGGTTGAAGTTAGTCTACAGTTTGTGGCGGGGTTGAAGTTAGTCTACAGTTTGTGGCGGGGTTGAAGTTAGTCTACAGTTTGTGGCGGGGTTGAAGTTAGTCTACAGTTTGTGGCGGGGTTGAAGTCAGTCTACAGTTTGTGGCGGGGTTGAAGTTAGTCTACAGTTTGTGGCGGGTTTGAAGTTAGTCTACAGTTTGTGGCGGGGTTGAAGTCAGTCTACAGTTTGTGGCGGGGTTGAAGTCAGTCTACAGTTTGTGGCGGGGTTGAAGTCAGTCTACAGTTTGTGGCGGGGTTGAAGTTAGTCTACAGTTTGTGGCGGGGTTGAAGTCAGTCTACAGTTTGTGGCGGGGTTGAAGTTAGTCTACAGTTTGTGGCGGGGTTGAAGTTAGTCTACAGTTTGTGGCAGGGTTGAAGTTAGTCTACAGTTTGTGGCGGGTTTGAAGTTAGTCTACAGTTTGTGGCGGGTTGAAGTTAGTTTACAGTTTGTGGCGGGGTTGAAGTTAGTCTACAGTTTGTGGCGGGGTTGAAGTTAGTCTACAGTTTGTGGCGGGGTTGAAGTTAGTCTACAGTTTGTGGCGGGGTTGAAGTTAGTCTACAGTTTGTGGCGGGGTTGAAGTCAGTCTACAGTTTGTGGCGGGGTTGAAGTTAGTCTACAGTTTGTGGCGGGTTTGAAGTTAGTCTACAGTTTGTGGCGGGGTTGAAGTCAGTCTACAGTTTGTGGCGGGTTTGAAGTTAGTCCACAGTTTGTGGCGGGGTTGAAGTCAGTCTACAGTTTGTGGCGGGTTTGAAGTTAGTCTACAGTTTGTGGCGGGGTTGAAGTTAGTCTACAGTTTGTGGCGGGGTTGAATTTAGTCTACAGTTTGTGGCGGGGTTGAAGTCAGTCTACAGTTTGTGGCGGGGTTGAAGTCAGTCTACAGTTTGTGGCGGGGTTAAAGTTAGTCTACAGTTTGTGGCGGGGTTGAAGTCAGTCTACAGTTTGTGGCGGGGTTGAAGTTAGTCTACAGTTTGTGGCGGGGTTGAAGTCAGTCTACAGTTTATGGCGGGGTTGAAGTCAGTCTACAGTTTGTGGCGGGGTTGAAGTTAGTCTACAGTTTGTGGCGGGGTTGAAGTCAGTCTACAGTTTGTGGCGGGGTTGAAGTCAGTCTACAGTTTGTGGCGGGGTTGAAGTTAGTCTACAGTTTGTGGTGGGTTTGAAGTTAGTCTACAGTTTGTGGCGGGGTTGAAGTTAGTCTACAGTTTGTGGCGGGGTTGAAGTTAGTCTACAGTTTGTGGCGGGTTTGAAGTTAGTCTACAGTTTGTGGCGGGTTTGAAGTCAGTCTACAGTTTGTGGCGGGGTTGAAGTTAGTCTACAGTTTGTGGCGGGGTTGAAGTTAGTCTACAGTTTGTGGCGGGGTTGAAGTTAGTCTACAGTTTGTGGCGGGGTTGAAGTTAGTCTACAGTTTGTGGCGGGGTTGAAGTTAGTCTACAGTTTGTGGCGGGTTTGAAGGGATTTGCTGCAACGTGGTCAGCTGAGCCTGACATCTCCGGAATTTTGTACAGGCCCGTTGTGATTTTGTGAAATTAAAGTATTGTTTGTCAGGAGATAAGAATGTCATGTGAGTAACGGGTAGCCATGACCACGAGCCATTGCAAATTGTACCGCAGATATGTAACGGCTTCAATCAGAATTATGCCAGGAAACTGGGCTGGCCTTGGATCTTACCCGTGCAAATCAAAACCAAGAATGTCCACTAACTGACGCTGTTGTCGTTTACAGTAGAAGCGGAGTCTAAACAACCACACTTGTTTCATTTGTGCATTATGTTGTTCATTACCCACCCCCCCCTGTGACAGACTGACTAGAAAGTCGTCATTAGAATCCTTTTCTGCAATGAAATAACTACATTCCTCTAACCATATACCAAAATAGACCACAGTTTGTAGAAATAGATCGAAGTTAAACAACGTAGACCATGTTTTCAAAGGAAATTACACTGGTAAAGCTAAACCTGTCATCACGCGAGAGTCAATCTTAACAGTGCAGGAAGTTCAGCTGTGAGACTGGCACCAACACATTTGATGACGTTCGCAAAGAAAGACTGAAGACAAGATTAGTGCTGGGTATAGAATGGCAGGGAGGGGGTGGGGGGGGGGGATTGTAGACGTGGTGTCTAGGGGGAAGAGATATGTGAGGGAGAGAGGTGTGAATGGATTGACCGCCTGTTCCCCTCTGTCTTCGCCTCACTTACTTCTCCCTCCTCTAGCTCACACTCTCTCACACGTGCGTGTGCGAATCAGAATCAGAATCAGAATCAGAATCAGAATCAGAATTTATTGTCATTAAAGCACATAGCCTATTGACACATTCAAGATACATAAGTACAGGAAAAATAGCAATATAAACATAACATACATGTAATACAAAACCAAGTGTGCGTGTGTGTGTGTGTGTGTGTGTGTGTTTGTGGGGGGAGGGGGGTGTATGTGGGTGGGTATGTGTGTGTGGGTGGGTCTGTGAGTGTGTGTGTGTGTGTGTGTGTGTGTATGTGAGAGAGAGAGAGAGAGAGAGAGAGAGAGAGAGAGAGAGAGTTAGCTTTATGCATGCTGGTACAATTAGATATATCTGTAACACCCCGTCCCCAACGTCCAAGACGACTGATGTGTGCCGTAATGATCACAACATTCTCCATCGCCTCCTATTTGAAACAGCGGAGTGCCAGCGTACCCGGAAATCGACCCGAGACTGCGCAGGATTGTCTCCCTGTAATTGCTCTCACACATCTAGAGGAGCGTTTGATGTCCTTATGATGAAGACGCATTTGCCAGATCGTGTTCGTCCAATTTGGCCACTGCCACATTCAACGGTCTTTCTTTTCTTCATGTTGTTTTTGCCCTTTCTACTTCCCAGTGATAAATGCTGGGGGCGTTGGGAAGGGCGGGGAAGGCAGATGTGCTCGAGTCCTATCATTGGGACGTCACACACTTCCGGCGGCGCGGTGATCACAGAGATGGGGAAAAGTTGAGATCCGCTGAGTCGGTTCCTCAATTTACCCCGTGCCTCATGCGAAAGTTCAGCGTCCTTTTTACCCCGTCCTGTGTGCCTGGGACATCAAACGATCGGAAGACATGCCCAACTCGGAGCCTCTTCCGCATTGCAATCATCTCAAGGCTTTGTCGTTTTTCAAAAATACATTTAATGAAGATGGAGGAGAGAGGTTCTTGTATGAAGTAAGCTCCCTTTGAAAGTACGTGAAGGGTTTTCCCTGATTGCGGTTCAAGGAAAAGTGATCTTTTGTTTAACGTAGACACGCATTTTAGTGTATTTAACCTCGCTGCCGAGCGGATGTTGCGTAATTTGAAAGCATGGGGATCAGAGAGATTGAAGTATGAGAAAGAGAGAGAGAGACAGAGAGAGAGAGAGAGAGAGAGAGAGAGAGAGGTGTGAGAGAGAGAGAAAGAAAGAGAGAAAGAGAGAGAGAGTGAGAGAGAAAGGGAGAGAGAAAGAGTGACAGAGATGGAGAGAAAGATAGAGGTGTGTGAGGGAGAGAGAAAGAGTGACAGAGATGGAGAGAAAGATAGAGGTGTGTGAGAGAGAGAGAGAGTGACAGAGATGGAGAGAAAGATAGAGGTGTGTGAGGGAGAGAGAAAGAGTGACAGAGATGGAGAGAAAGATAGAGGTGTGTGAGAGAGAGAGAGAGAGAGAGAGACTCATCAGTAGAAAGATCCATGGCTAGCAATCAGGGGCATGTGGTCGGGAAGGAGGTAATGAAAAGGCACGCGCCTGACGAGGAAGGGGGCCATTAACCGCCTCCGATAAACTGCTATCGTTTCTTCACCCCCTCTTCCATCAGATCCAGCCACAACGAGGCTGAGAGGAAGCAGACGACAGCAATGCTGCATTATGGGAACAACGACCTTGACATGACCTGATAAAGCAGCGGGTTTTGTTGTCACCACTCGCCGTGTTGGAAGAATGTGTTGCCGTTCTCTTTTACCCTCACCATTTTACTGCTCTGTCCTAAGATTTAGGTTTGTGACTGGGAGGGTATGTAATGACTGCTTTGTCCTAAGGTTTAGGTTTGTGACTGGGAGGGTATGTAATGACTGCTCTGTCCTAAGATTTAGGTTTGTGACTGGGAGGGTATGTAATGACTGCTTTGTCCTAAGATTTAGGTTTGTGACTGGGAGGGTATGTAATGACTGCTCTGTCCTAAGGTTTAGGTTTGTGACTGGGAGGGTATGTAATGACTGCTCTGTCCTAAGGTTTAGGTTTGTGACTGGGAGGGTATGTAATGACTGCTCTGTCCTAAGGTTTAGGTTTGTGACTGGGAGGGTATGTAATGACTGCTCTGTCCTAAGGTTTAGGTTTGTGACTGGGAGGGTATGTAATGACTGCTCTGTCCTAAGGTTTAGGTTTGTGACTGGGAGGGTATGTAATGACTGCTCTGTCCTAAGGTTTAGGTTTGTGACTGGGAGGGTATGTAATGACTGCTCTGTCCTAAGGTTTAGGTTTGTGACTGGGAGGGTATGTAATGACTGCTCTGTCCTAAGATTTAGGTTTGTGACTGGGAGGGTATGTAATGACTGCTTTGTCCTAAGATTTAGGTTTGTGACTGGGAGGGTATGTAATGACTGCTCTGTCCTAAGATTTAGGTTTGTGACTGGGAGGGTATGTAATGACTGCTCTGTCCTAAGATTTAGGTTTGTGACTGGGAGGGTATGTAATGACTGCTCTGTCCTAAGATTTAGGTTTGTGACTGGGAGGGTATGTAATGACTGCTCTGTCCTAAGGTTTAGGTTTGTGACTGGGAGGGTATGTAATGACTGCTCTGTCCTAAGATTTAGGTTTGTGACTGGGAGGGTATGTAATGACTGCTCTGCCCTAAGATTTAGGTTTGTGACTGGGAGGGTATGTAATGACTGCTCTGTCCTAAGATTTAGGTTTGTGACTGGGAGGGTATGTAATGACTGCTCTGTCCTAAGATTTAGGTTTGTGACTGGGAGGGTATGTAATGACTGCTTTGTCCTAAGGTTTAGGTTTGTGACTGGGAGGGTATGTAATGACTGCTCTGTCCTAAGATTTAGGTTTGTGACTGGGAGGGTATGTAATGACTGCTCTGTCCTAAGGTTTAGGTTTGTGACTGGGAGGGTATGTAATGACTGCTCTGTCCTAAGGTTTAGGTTTGTGACTGGGAGGGTATGTAATGACTGCTCTGTCCTAAGGTTTAGGTTTGTGACTGGGAGGGTATGTAATGACTGCTTTGTCCTAAGATTTAGGTTTGTGACTGGGAGGGTATGTAATGACTGCTCTGTCCTAAGGTTTAGGTTTGTGACTGGGAGGGTATGTAATGACTGCTCTGTCCTAAGATTTAGGTTTGTGACTGGGAGGGTATGTAATGACTGCTCTGTCCTAAGATTTAGGTTTGTGACTGGGAGGGTATGTAATGACTGCTCTGTCCTAAGATTTAGGTTTGTGACTGGGAGGGTATGTAATGACTGCTCTGTCCTAAGATTTAGGTTTGTGACTGGGAGGGTATGTAATGACTGCTCTGCCCTAAGATTTAGGTTTGTGACTGGGAGGGTATGTAATGACTGCTTTGTCCTAAGGTTTAGGTTTGTGACTGGGAGGGTATGTAATGACTACTCTGTCCTAAGATTTAGGTTTGTGACTGGGAGGGTATGTAATGACTGCTCTGTCCTAAGATTTAGGTTTGTGACTGGGAGGGTATGTAATGACTGCTCTGCCCTAAGGTTTAGGTTTGTGACTGGGAGGGTATGTAATGACTGCTTTGTCCTAAGGTTTAGGTTTGTGACTGGGAGGGTATGTAATGACTGCTCTGTCCTAAGATTTAGGTTTGTGACTGGGAGGGTATGTAATGACTGCTCTGTCCTAAGGTTTAGGTTTGTGACTGGGAGGGTATGTAATGACTGCTCTGTCCTAAGGTTTAGGTTTGTGACTGGGAGGGTATGTAATGACTGCTTTGTCCTAAGATTTAGGTTTGTGACTGGGAGGGTATGTAATGACTGCTCTGTCCTAAGGTTTAGGTTTGTGACTGGGAGGGTATGTAATGACTGCTTTGTCCTAAGGTTTAGGTTTGTGACTGGGAGGGTATGTAATGACTGCTCTGTCCTAAGGTTTAGGTTTGTGACTGGGAGGGTATGTAATGACTGCTCTGTCCTAAGGTTTAGGTTTGTGACTGGGAGGGTATGTAATGACTGCTTTGTCCTAAGGTTTAGGTTTGTGACTGGGAGGGTATGTAATGACTGCTCTGTCCTAAGATTTAGGTTTGTGACTGGGAGGGTATGTAATGACTGCTCTGTCCTAAGATTTAGGTTTGTGACTGGGAGGGTATGTAATGACTGCTCTGCCCTAAGATTTAGGTTTGTGACTGGGAGGGTATGTAATGACTGCTTTGTCCTAAGGTTTAGGTTTGTGACTGGGAGGGTATGTAATGACTGTTCTGTCCTAAGATTTAGGTTTGTGACTGGGAGGGTATGTAATGACTGCTCTGTCCTAAGGTTTAGGTTTGTGACTGGGAGGGTATGTAATGACTGCTCTGTCCTAAGATTTAGGTTTGTGACTGGGAGGGTATGTAATGACTGCTTTGTCCTAAGATTTAGGTTTGTGACTGGGAGGGTATGTAATGACTGCTCTGTCCTAAGATTTAGGTTTGTGACTGGGAGGGTATGTAATGACTGCTCTGTCCTAAGGTTTAGGTTTGTGACTGGGAGGGTATGTAATGACTGCTCTGTCCTAAGGTTTAGGTTTGTGACTGGGAGGGTATGTAATGACTGCTTTGTCCTAAGATTTAGGTTTGTGACTGGGAGGGTATGTAATGACTGCTCTGTCCTAAGGTTTAGGTTTGTGACTGGGAGGGTATGTAATGACTGCTCTGTCCTAAGATTTAGGTTTGTGACTGGGAGGGTATGTAATGACTGCTCTGTCCTAAGATTTAGGTTTGTGACTGGGAGGGTATGTAATGACTGCTCTGCCCTAAGATTTAGGTTTGTGACTGGGAGGGTATGTAATGACTGCTTTGTCCTAAGGTTTAGGTTTGTGACTGGGAGGGTATGTAATGACTGCTCTGTCCTAAGATTTAGGTTTGTGACTGGGAGGGTATGTAATGACTGCTCTGTCCTAAGATTTAGGTTTGTGACTGGGAGGGTATGTAATGACTGCTCTGCCCTAAGATTTAGGTTTGTGACTGGGAGGGTATGTAATGACTGCTTTGTCCTAAGGTTTAGGTTTGTGACTGGGAGGGTATGTAATGACTGCTCTGTCCTAAGATTTAGGTTTGTGACTGGGAGGGTATGTAATGACTGCTCTGTCCTAAGGTTTAGGTTTGTGACTGGGAGGGTATGTAATGACTGCTCTGTCCTAAGGTTTAGGTTTGTGACTGGGAGGGTATGTAATGACTGCTTTGTCCTAAGATTTAGGTTTGTGACTGGGAGGGTATGTAATGACTGCTCTGTCCTAAGGTTTAGGTTTGTGACTGGGAGGGTATGTAATGACTGCTTTGTCCTAAGGTTTAGGTTTGTGACTGGGAGGGTATGTAATGACTGCTCTGTCCTAAGGTTTAGGTTTGTGACTGGGAGGGTATGTAATGACTGCTCTGTCCTAAGATTTAGGTTTGTGACTGGGAGGGTATGTAATGACTGCTCTGTCCTAAGATTTAGGTTTGTGACTGGGAGGGTATGTAATGACTGCTCTGCCCTAAGATTTAGGTTTGTGACTGGGAGGGTATGTAATGACTGCTTTGTCCTAAGGTTTAGGTTTGTGACTGGGAGGGTATGTAATGACTGCTCTGTCCTAAGATTTAGGTTTGTGACTGGGAGGGTATGTAATGACTGCTCTGTCCTAAGATTTAGGTTTGTGACTGGGAGGGTATGTAATGACTGCTCTGCCCTAAGATTTAGGTTTGTGACTGGGAGGGTATGTAATGACTGCTTTGTCCTAAGGTTTAGGTTTGTGACTGGGAGGGTATGTAATGACTGCTCTGTCCTAAGATTTAGGTTTGTGACTGGGAGGGTATGTAATGACTGCTCTGTCCTAAGGTTTAGGTTTGTGACTGGGAGGGTATGTAATGACTGCTCTGTCCTAAGATTTAGGTTTGTGACTGGGAGGGTATGTAATGACTGCTTTGTCCTAAGATTTAGGTTTGTGACTGGGAGGGTATGTAATGACTGCTCTGTCCTAAGATTTAGGTTTGTGACTGGGAGGGTATGTAATGACTGCTCTGTCCTAAGGTTTAGGTTTGTGACTGGGAGGGTATGTAATGACTGCTCTGTCCTAAGATTTAGGTTTGTGACTGGGAGGGTATGTAATGACTGCTTTGTCCTAAGATTTAGGTTTGTGACTGGGAGGGTATGTAATGACTGCTCTGTCCTAAGGTTTAGGTTTGTGACTGGGAGGGTATGTAATGACTGCTCTGTCCTAAGGTTTAGGTTTGTGACTGGGAGGGTATGTAATGACTGCTCTGTCCTAAGATTTAGGTTTGTGACTGGGAGGGTATGTAATGACTGCTCTGTCCTAAGATTTAGGTTTGTGACTGGGAGGGTATGTAATGACTGCTCTGTCCTAAGATTTAGGTTTGTGACTGGGAGGGTATGTAATGACTGCTTTGTCCTAAGATTTAGGTTTGTGACTGGGAGGGTATGTAATGACTGCTCTGTCCTAA
>NC_090253.1:157500-170000 GCF_037325665.1 Littorina saxatilis
TGGGTATAAAAACAGGCCAGTTTGGCATTGTTTCGGTGCATGGGAGAAATATGAATCTTACCAGTTTGGCATTGTTTCGGTGCATGGGAGAAATATGAATCTTACCAGTTTGGCATTGTTTCGGTGCATGGGAGAAATATGAATCTTACCAGTTTGGCATTGTTTCGGTGCATGGGAGAAATATGAATCTTACCAGTTTGGCATTGTTTCGGTGCATGGGAGAAATATGAATCTTACCAGTTTGGCATTGTTTCGGTGCATGGGAGAAATATGAATCTTACCAGTTTGGCATTGTTTCGGTGCATGGGAGAAATATGAATCTTACCAGTTTGGCATTGTTTCGGTGCATGGGAGAAATAGGAATCTTACCAGTTTGGCATTGTTTCGGTGCATGGGAGAAATAGGAATCTTACCAGTTTGGCATTGTTTCGGTGCATGGGAGAAATAGGAATCTTACCAGTTTGGCATTGTTTCGGTGCATGGGAGAAATATGAATCTTACCAGTTTGGCATTGTTTCGGTGCATGGGAGAAATATGAATCTTACCAGTTTGGCATTGTTTCGGTGCATGGGAGAAATATGAATCTTACCAGTTTGGCATTGTTTCGGTGCATGGGAGAAATATGAATCTTACCAGTTTGGCATTGTTTCGGTGCATGGGAGAAATATGAATCTTACCAGTTAGGGAAGAAACGGCGTAAACGGATTAGGCCAAGTTTGTGACACATAATAAAGGCCGAGCGGGATCCAATGGGGGATTCTTGATGCAGAGATTGACGCCAGGTGTTGCACTGCCAACCCCCAGCTTGAATGGAAGTGCAGGTCGCAAGTTGTGCGAGCAATATTTAATGTCGTCCGGATTACTGGCTGTGTGAGCACGCCATCTTGCTTCTCCGCCTTTATGCGTTTGGAATTTCGCTTATTGCATCGTATTTCGAAAGAAAGAAACACAGAAACTAACTAATAAACATAGAAACAAACGCGTGTACGCAAGTTTCTAGTCGTACCGTTTGCAGAAATCGCGCCTACGTACAACAGATGCATGAAGGAGTCAGCACAACGCCTTGTCCAAACGTGGACCCACCCCTAGCAGTGACGCGATAACTCACGAACACCTTGCTGCACAGACCCACGTTTCACACTCTTCACAACGTCTGTTTGCTCCCCAAACATCGACACTCTCACAAACCTTTCATTCGGATTGCCCGTTAAAAGAACTTGTTTCATAATGTAGGACTTCTTGTTTGGTTTTTGCTCGTGATGCATTTTCTGATGGAAAGAGAGATATGGGAATGAAAAGTGTTCTTTTGTGCAAGCTTATTTGAGATAGAACTGTCTCCTGTGGGTATTTTTTAACCGTAGTTTTTAACTGGTTTGCGTCTGTAAATGTCTTTGTTTGGGGTTGTTAATATATCTTGACAGTTACGGAAAAGTTGGTTTAATACGGTAATAAAGACCGCGTTTTGTCCTAGCGCTGAATAGTTTGTCAGTTTTCATGAAACATTGTTTAAGCACATTGGGGTGTATTTTTGTGTTATTTTGATTCTTGTGGGTATTTTTGTTACTTGCTCCCCCCCCCCCCCCCCCCCCCCTTCTTCTCCTTACACTTTATGGCTCTGTCCTCCCTCAATTGGCTGTGGTTTGCTTTAACTTTTAGCGTAATTACGTCTATGCGTGAATGTTCGCTCGTACGTATTTATTTACGGATTTGTGAGTGTTTGTGCGTGTTTGTGAGTGTTTGTGAGTGTTTGTGCGTGAATTCCAAAGTTTGTGTACGCGCACATGTATGTCATCGTTTGGTTTGTTGCACTGAACTCACGTGTATTCCAGTGTGTGTAACCCAGGCCCGATTCCTGTCGACCTTTAGGCTGTGCAATGGCAGGGAGATAGAGGAGATTGCCAAAGTTCGGTCCCGGCACCACTGTTTTATTTCCTTTGCTGCAGATAACGTGATAATGTCAGCCTCCCCTAATGTGAACAATGTTAACTGACGCGGAGTGCGGTCACCCTTCTGTTTTATTCCTCTTTCTGTAAAGAAATCTCTTTTTCTCCCCCTATCCCTCTAGCTTCTCTCTCTCTCTCTCTCTCTCTCTCTCTCTCTCTCTCTCTCTCTCTCTCTCTCTCTCTCTCCCTCTCTCTCTCTCTCTCGCTCGCTCGTTCGCTCGCTCTCTCTCTCTCTCTCTCTCTCTCTCTCTCTCTCTCTCTCTCTCTCGCTCTATCGCTCTCTCTCTCTCTCTCTCTCTCTCTCTCTCTCTCTCTCTCTCTCTAAAAACATGCCCTAGCACATTTTGATAAAAACAATTTATTCCATCCAAAACAATCTGGTTTTCGCAAAAAGCACTCATGCATACAGGTCTTATAAATCTAATTGATCAGTGGCTAACCAACATAAATTCCAACAAATTTTCTGCAGCACTGTTTGTGGATTTTGCAAAGGCGTTCGATGTTATTGATCATTCTCTTCTCATCAGGACATTGTCAGTATATGGCATGCAATGCACCACCATTAATATTCTTAAATCTTTTCTTTTAAATAGAAAACAAATTACATTTTCTAATGCATCATATTCAAATGAAAGTACTTTGAAATATGGGGTCCCACAGGGATCTGTTTTAGGCCCATTATTGTTCTCCATTTATGTCAATGATTTACCACTTTGCATACGTAATAACTGTGAGTTGTTTGCAGATGACACTACTATTCATCTAGTCACCATTCCATAAATTATTTTTCAAAAAACCGGCACGGTTGGCCTAGTGGTAAGTCATCCGCCCCGTGATCGGGAGGTCGTGGGTTCGGACCCCGGCCGGGTCATACCTAAGACTTTAAAATTGGAAATCTAGTGGCTGCTCCGCCTGGCGTCTGGCATTATGGGGTTAGTGCTAGGACTGGTTGGTCCGGTGTCAGAATAATGTGACTGGGTGAGACATGAAGCCTGTGCTGCGACTTATGTCTTGTGTGTGGCGCACGTTATATGTCAAAGCAGCACCGCCCTTCGTGGTCGGCTGGGCGTTAAGCAAACAAACAAACAAACAAACAAACAAACCGACTCCACGTATTGACCTTTTCAAATCAAGCCTTCTTTATTCAGGTGCGGTCCTATGGAACTCACTGCCTATTTTTCTTAAGCATAAAACAAACACAGACAGCTTAAAAAAAAATGATATGTCGCACATAATGCAACTAAACATGTGCTGAATGGTTCATCAATTCATTTGAAATGTATGTGCATGTTAAACAAAAGTATAATAATATGCAGATCTAAATTAAGTTATGTTAAAAATTGACACTTTTTATCATTGGAAATTGTACTTAAAATGCAGTATGACAATTTATTTTTAAATTTGTATCTGTATATTCAGTTATAATGTATTAAGTTTGATGTGATAGTTCTTTGATTATATTGTTTTCTGTTCTTGTTGACCCTATATTAGGGCGAGGGCTGGATGTAAAAAAGCAATATTCTTGCTTATCTATTACCCTCGATAATACAGATTTTGTCTTGTCTTGTCTTGTCTTGTCTCTCTGTCTGTCCTGGGGGAAACGGTATGGTATGTGTCAAGTTAAAAATTCTCTCTCTCTCGCTCGCTCGCTCTCTTTTGCTCTCTCTCTCTCGCTCTCTCTCTCTCGCTATCTCTCTCCCTAACCCTCTCTCTCTCTCTTCTCTCCCCCCCTCTCTCTCTCCCTCTCTCCCTAACCCCCTCTCTCTCTCTTCTCTCCCCCTCTCTCTCTCTCTCTCTCTCTCTCTTTCTCTCTCTCTCTCTCTCTCTCTCTCTCTCTCTCTCTCTCTCTCTCTCTCTCTCTCTCTCTCTCTCTCTCTCTCTCTCTCTCTCTCTTTGTCCTGGGGGAAAGGGTATGGTATGTCTCAAGTTAAAAATTAACGCCAATTTTGTTTCATTTTATTTTCCCATTGTTTTGTAACGGTTTTGGATTTGCATTTCTTGTTTTATGTTGTCTTACTTTTCTTTCCGTATTTAGCTTTCATTTGTTTCATTTTGTTTTATTACAGATATGATGGATGATCAGTATCAAACCGTATTCCGTCTCAAATAGCCAAATATATATTTTGAAGGGACATGAAATAAACAACCAACCCGTTTCCCGCTTATGCCGTCATGCGAGCTCTCTTTTTGGAGTTTCTCGTTTTCTGGAATTGTGTTCCTAACACACACACACACACACACACACACACACACACACACACGCACAACACACACACACACACACAAACACACACACACAACCCCTCCCCCCTCCACACACACACATTTGGCAAACAAACTAGGGCATAGTCAGTGATGTAGAGCCATGATTACCGGGTGAACCTCTGATCGGCAGCGAAGATTTCTTGCTGATTTTGTTGCGATAACAACGGCTTCCGTGCTAGAATGGAGGGGCGTAGGGCGAAAATGGAGGGGCGTAGAGGGAAAATGGAGGGGCGTAGGGCGAAAATGGAGGGGCGTAGGGCGAAAATGGAGGGGCGTAGGGCGAAAATGGAGGGGCGTAGAGGGAAAATGGAGGGGCGTAGGGCGAAAATGGAGGGGCGTAGAGGGAAAATGGAGGGGCGTAGGGCGAAAATGGAGGGGCGTAGAGGGAAAATGGAGGGGCGTAGGGCGAAAATGGAGGGGCGTAGAGGGAAAATGGAGGGGCGTAGGGCGAAAATGGAGGGGCGTAGAGGGAAAATGGAGGGGCGTAGGGCGAAAATGGAGGGGCGTAGAGGGAAAATGGAGGGGCGTAGGGCGAAAATGGAGGGTTTTGATGGAAGATTGGGGAGGGGGGAGGGTTGAAGTGCATCGGAATCCTAGCAAGGTTACGGTGGCCTGTGTGGTCATGTGGAATCCTAGCAAGGTTACGGTGGCCTGTGTGGTCATGTTCTTCTCCCCATTTAGCATTCATGACATTTTTCATCCTCCTTCCTCCCTTTCTTTTCTGCATTTTTCTCTCCGTCCACTTTCCAAGTGTTTCCGTTGGTTTGTTTTTCCCGTAAAGTTTGAGTCCTAGGGCTTCTGTGGAGGGCAGCATTGGCTCGGTGCGGCTTCCGTGTTAATGTTGATGGAGCCACAGGTAGTCTGGTGGAGGGCAGCATCATTTTGGTCACCTACGCTAACAAGATGGCGCGAGCTTTCATTCAAATTAGCTTAGGCAAGGAAGGTTCGATGACGTCATCCAATAGTCGCATCACAGAAGGAAATGTACACAGGCTGAACGTAGCCCATTTTAGCTCGACTTATTAGACAGAGAGTCTTGAAGAGAATGATAATTACAAAGTTATTAACAGAGTGCAGACCTCAATGGTCGTAAGAACGCGCAATTTATTGTTTTCTGATGGTTATAACCGGAAGTAGCTTTGGATCATGGGGCAGACAACTCCCGTAAACCCTTCAAGGCTTACTTCCCTTCTTTGTTGCCGTTAGTTTCATGGCTGACGAACTTCGGAACAGCTGTAACTTTTCGTTTATGTAATATTTAGGGTTTGCTTTACGTGCAAAGTAATGAAGTCTGAAGAGCAGATGACAGAAGAGCACCTGATATCTTACGTGTATGTCTTATAATTTGGTTTGCTGAACGTGCTTCGATAGCTGCATGTGAACGTAAGTAACAACCATTCGTCAGCCATGAAACCAACGACAACAAAGAAGGGAAGTAAGCCTTGAAGGGTTTACGGGAGTTGTCTGCCCCATTATCGAAAGCTACTTCCGGTTATAACCATCAGAAAACAATAAATTGTGCGTTCTTACGACCATTGAGGTCTGCACTCTGTTAATAACTTTGTAATTATCATTCTCTTCAAGACTCTCTGTCTAATAAGTCGAGCTAAAATGGGCTACGTTCAGCCTGTGTACATTTCCTTCTGTGATGCGACTATTGGATGACGTCATCGAACCTTCGTTGCCTAAGCTAATTTGAATGGAAGCTCGCGCCATCTTGTTAGCGTAGGTTCCTAAATGAGGGCAGCATTGGCTCGGTGCGGCTTCCGTGTTAATGTTGATGGAGCCACAGGTAGTCTGGTGGAGGGCAGCATTGGCTCGGTGCGGCTTCCGTGTTAATGTTGATGGAGCCACAGGCAGTCTGGTGGAGGGCAGCATTGGCTCGGTGCGGCTTCCGTGTTAATGTTGATGGAGCCACAGGTAGTCTGGTGGAGGGCAGCATTGGCTCGGTGCGGCTTCCGTGTTAATGTTGATGGAGCCACAGGTAGTCTGGTGGAGGGCAGCACTGGCTCGGTGCGGCTTCCGTGTTAATGTTGATGGAGCCACAGGTAGTCTGGTGGAGGGCAGCATTGGCTCGGTGCGGCTTCCGTGTTAATGTTGATGGAGCCACAGGAAGTCTTGTGGCCGAGGTGAACGTGCGTGCAGCTTGTCCTGTGGTGTGGGTTTCTGTCTGTATGTGTTTTGTCCCTCTCTGTGCTCTCTCTCTCTCTCTCTCTCTCTCTCTCTCTCTCTCTCTCTCTCTCTCTCTCTCTCTCTCTCTCTCTCTCTCTCTCTCTCTCTGTGCTCTCTCTCTCTCTCTCTCTCTCTCTCTCTGTGCTCTCTCTTTCTCTCTCTCCCTCTCTCTGTGCTGTGCTCTCTCTCTCTCTCTCTCTCTCTTTCTCTCTCTCTCTCTCTCTGTTGTTCTTCTCTGTGCTGTGTGCGTCTCTCTCCTCCTGTCGCTGGCTTCAAGGGATTCCTGATTGAGGTCACGAGAGAGACATTCTCTTCACTTGTTTGTGGGGCCGTTAGCAAGACAGGTTAGAGAAGACTTGGACATACACACATTGCTGATAGTTAGCAAGACAGGTTAGAGAAGGCTTGGACATACACACATTGCTGATAGTTAGCAAGACAGGTTAGAGAAGGCTTGGACATACACACATTGCTGATAGTTAGCAAGACAGGTTAGAGAAGGCTTGGACATACACACATAGCTGATAGTTAGCAAGACAGGTTAGAGAAGGCTTGGACATACACACATTGCTGATAGTTAGGAAGACATGTTAGAGAAGGCTTGGACATGCACACATTGCTGATAGTTAGCAAGACAGGTTAGAGAAGGCTTGGACATGCACACATAGCTGATTGTTAGGAAGACAGGTTAGAGAAGGCTTGGACATGCACACAATTGCTGATTGTTAGGAAGACAGGTTAGAGAAGGCTTGGACATACACACAATTGCTGATTGTTGGAGGAAGACAGGTTAGAGAAGGCTTGGACATACACACATTGCTGATAGTTAGGAAGACAGGTTAGAGAAGGCTTGGACATGCACACAATTGCTGATTGTTAGGAAGACAGGTTAGAGAAGGCTTGGACATGCACACAATTGCTGATTGTTAGGAAGACAGGTTAGAGGAGGCTTGGACATACACACATTGCTGATTGTTGGAGGAAGACAGGTTAGAGAAGGCTTGGACATACACACATTGCTGATTGTTGGAGGAAGACAGGTTAGAGAAGGCTTGGACATGCACACAATTGCTGATTGTTAGGAAGACAGGTTAGAGAAGGCTTGGACATACACACATTGCTGATTGTTGGAGGAAGACAGGTTAGAGAAGGCTTGGACATGCACACAATTGCTGATTGTTAGGAAGACAGGTTAGAGAAGGCTTGGACATACACACATAGCTGATAGTTAGCAAGACAGGTTAGAGAAGGCTTGGACATGCACACAATTGCTGATTGTTAGGAAGACAGGTTAGAGAAGGCTTGGACATACACACATAGCTGATTGTTAGGAAGACAGGTTAGAGAAGGCTTGGACATACACACATTGCTGATTGTTGGAGGAAGACATGTTAGAGAAGGCTTGGACATGCACACAATTGCTGATTGTTAGGAAGACAGGTTAGAGAAGGCTTGGACATACACACATTCCTGATTGTTGGAGGAAGACAGGTTAGAGAAGGCTTGGACATACACACATTGCTGATTGTTAGGAAGACAGGTTAGAGGAGGCTTGGACATACACACATTGCTGATTGTTGGAGGAAGACAGGTTAGAGAAGGCTTGGACATACACACATTGCTGATTGTTAGGAAGACAGGTTAGAGAAGGCTTGGACATACACACATTGCTGATTGTTGGATGACGTTGCTTGCCATTTTTTGACAATTCGCCAATCAAAGCTGTGGCGTGTTGCGGATCGTCACCTTCGGTTGATGAGGGGTAAATGTTGCTGTTCTTTAAAAGTAAATGGTTCTCCAAAATGTAGTTCGTTATATTTGACACAGTGAATTGTTGATGGCAACAGTGAGCAAACGAACAGTTCGTTCAAAAGACGTGCGTCATCTATTGAGCCATGATTAAGGAAACTTACTGGATTGGAACAGAATAAAGCGTTAAATGTGACGATTTGTGCCGAAGGGGCGCAAGGGCATAAGGAAAAACACTGTCCAGGCCCGAACTGTGTCCAGTAGAATGTTCACGGCAAGATACAGACGGCTGAGTGTAATCGAAGTGAACCGTCGCTCACAGCCTAGCAATGTCTAGCATCTTGTTCCCTCAGTGTTCAGCAGACAGCTGAGGGTCGTCGGAGGGAAGTGTCGTTCTGAACCTAGCCGTGTCTCTCATCTTGTTCCCTCCGTGTTCAGCAGACAGCTGAGGGTCGTCGGAGGGAAGTGTCGTCCTGAACCTAGCCGTGTCTCTCATCTTGTTCCCTCCGTGTTCAGCAGACAGCTGGGGGTCGTCGGAGGGAAGTGTCGTTCTGAACCTAGCCGTGTCTCTCATCTTGTTCCCTCCGTGTTCAGCAGACAGCTGGGGGTCGTCGGAGGGAAGTGTCGTTCTGAACCTAGCCGTGTCTCTCATCTTGTTCCCTCAGTGTTCAGCAGACAGTTGCTCGTGTCAATCGCAGTTTGGGCATCCAGACGGTTGCAGGTAATTGGATTGAAGGTATCGGAGAGCGGCCTCTCTGAGGCGGTATCAGTGACAGAGCTGGCTGCCCCGCTCCATTATCTGGCGGTCAACAGTCAGCACGCGCCGCCCCCCGCCCTCTGAAGGCAGCCCCTCCCGCGGGACGTGTCCGCAATGACTCTAAATAAAGCGGGTGATGAGTTGTGCTTAGCAGCCAGTCCCCAAGGAGGGCAGCGGAGGAATATCTGTGGTGAGCTTGCCTGGGTCCGGTAAGAACGTGACAGAGGTTTGAAGGGCTGGTGATGGTGTGTGACAGAGGTTTGAAGGGCTGGTGATGGTGTGTGACAGAGGTTTGAAGGGCATGTGATGGTGTGTGACAGAGGTTTGAAGGGCTGGTGATGGTGTGTGACAGAGGTTTGAAGGGCTGGTGATGGTGTGTGACAGAGGTTTGAAGGGCTGGTGATGGTGTGTGACAGAGGTTTGAAGGGCTGGTGATGGTGTGTGACAGAGGTTTGAAGGGCTGGTGATGGTGTGTGACAGAGGTTTGAAGGGCTTGTGATAGTGTGTGACAGAGGTTTGAAGGGCTTGTGATGGTGTGTGACAGAGGTTTGAAGGGCTTGTGATGGTGTGTGACAGAGGTTTGAAGGGCTGGTGATGGTGTGTGACAGAGGTTTGAAGGGCTGGTGATGGTGTGTGACAGAGGTTTGAAGGGCTGGTGATGGTGTGTGACAAGGTATCGACTGTTCCTGTCTCTGCCTGCCTCCCACTGCTCGACTCTTCTCCTGTCCTGGTGTCGGGTTGCCTCACGATATTGGCTTTGGGATGTGGGGAGATCGGGAGATGTGCAGCAAGGAAAGTGAACAGTTTGGACAGAAGAAGAAAGAAAGGGAGGGAGGGATGGAGGGAGGGAGAATGCAAGAGGTCGTGAGGAACCAAGAAGAGAAAGAGAGAGAGAGAGAGAGAGAGAGAGAGAGAGAGAGAGAGAGAGAGAGAGAGAGAGAGAGAGCGAGCGAGCAAAAGGAAACGCCCACATACCATTAGACCTCAGCCAGATCGAAGTTAAAAGAACTGCAAACAGATGAGAGCGGCACGGAATGCTTACCAATCAGGCACGGAATCCGTGACAGCTGCCGTGCAACACAAGTCGGACGTAACGTGCATTATCTACCAGGCGATCGACCGGGCACTTCAAGGGAGTTCGGTGTTCGGTCCGGGGGATGGGGGGGGGAGGGGGGCTGTGCAGATAGATCACAAGCATTGCATCATCATCAGTCTTCCATACTCCCCAGGGATAAGCCACAGGCCGGAGCTCGTCAGCAGCAGTAAGCGATTCGCAACAGATACTCTCCTGTGAATCAGAATCAGAATCAGAATCAGAATTTATTGTCATTAAAGCACATAGCCTATTGACACATTCAAGATACATAAGTACAGGAAAAAATAGCAATATAAACATAACATACATGTAATACAAAACCAAGTGGAACAGGGTGAACAAAGAGGACCTGAAGATGAGCATAGGTTATTGAGGACAGTCGGAAGACGCATTGCATCTGCGTAGTTGAAAACAATCGTACACATATTTTGCCAATTGCCTTTGGATGTCGCTGTCAGTAAACAGAGAACTGACTCTTATTTCATCACTGCCGGTGGAAGTATTCGGTAATAACTGTTGCCTGAGATGAGCATACATTGTACATGAATCAAGGAAGTGAAGTTCATCCTCCACCACTCCACAGTTTCTGCATAGTCTTTCCTCCCTTGGTGTTCCCGTGTATCTGCCCTTTTCGATTTCTAAGTCATGGGCACTTATACGTAGTTTGCTGTGTGTGCTTGTAGGCTGAAGGCGATGCCGTTTGCCCCCTGATTTGCTCCGAGCCTTGCAAGATGTCGTGAACTTCCGGCTGTACAGTTCACACCTGCTGTTGTTATGAGTCGTGTGCATGCACGCGTGGCCTCGCGCCTATCAGGTTAATTGCTCAGAGGATTGGCAGAGGCTGGCTGTCACAGGATGGATTTTTGTGGTCTATACTTGACATTGATTGTGTTGATTCGATTAAAACGGCGCTAATTGAAAAGCTGTATTTAGGATCATAGATTTCTCAAGATTGAGTATGTTTTTTTGTTTGTTTTTCTTAATGGATGTAAGCTACGAGTTGGTCGCCGAGCATCTGTTTATTCTATTCTGGGGTTATAGTGTTTTGATCGTTCGTTTAAACACTTGTGCATCGATTTATTTATGTTTGTCCCTGTCTTGTATTTCTCCCTGTTACAAACAGAGAGACAAATAGAGCGCCCCCCCCCCCCCCCCCCCAAAGAAAAAAAACCAACAACTAACAAACAAACAAACAAACAAAACACAAAAAACAGCAACGACCCACAAACAACACCAACATTTACCATCGCTGTCGACACCCGTTCCTCCTCTAACACCCCCACCCCCACACCCTCCTCTAACACCCCCACCTCCTCTAACACCCCCACCCCCACACCCTCCTTACACCTATCTCTGACGGCGAGCAGGTGATAGGAAGCACACGGGGAGATAGGTATGGTACGGACACCTTGTTCCTCAGGGAGGAACACAGGCCTTGCCGCCGTCAATGAGCTCCTCTCCATGTCGCTATGCTTCCTGGAATACTTCTCGCCTCGATCTGTCTTCGACTCTTGTCTCTGTCTCTTTCTAGCGTACCCCCCCCCCTCACACACACACACCTTCAACCTCTCTATCCCCTCACACACACACCTTCAACCTCTCTATCTCACGTATGTTCCTGTAACTAACTCTCTCTCTCTCTCTCTCTCTCTCTCTCTCTCTCTCTCTCTCTCTCTCTCTCTCTCTCTCTCTCTCTGTGGACAGTAAGGCTTTGCCTAAAATCTATATCCTTTTGTAATAAAGGTCTCTCTCTCTCTCTCTCTCTCTCTCTCTCTCTCTCTCTCTCTCTCTCTCTCTCTCTCTCTCTCTCTCTCTCTCTCTCTCTTTTGCTAAATATCTATTCCTGGCTTGGAAAGCGAGGCAGAAGAGACTTGATGTTTGATTCGTGACATGAAAAATGTACCCCTCGGTATTACCGTTACCAGAAAGTTTTCATGGTTGATACACTGTTTGCTACGATGTATATATCTATATGGTGAGGTGACCATATTAGCAAGCAACTGCCAAAAATATTTAACACCATGTATATACATTTGATTCGATTACGTGAAATGCTGATTTTGTACATTTTCTCTTTTTTTACCATTGTAAAAACCAAATCACTGGTTATACAATTAAACAATCCAATCCAATCTCTCTCTCTCTCTCTCTCTCTCTCTCTCCTCTCTGTCTCTCTCTCTCTCTCTCTTTCTCTCTCTCTCTCTCTCTCTCTCTCTCTCTCTCTCTCTCTCTCTCTCATGGTTTCTCGACAGGTTGCGGTCGTTTTCTTAAGCTGTGAAGGTCATGATGAGTGTGTGTCGTACAGGGAGAGGTGTTACGAATGGTTCAGACAGAGCCTGCACTGTACATTACAGGAGGCAAAACGAATGAGAGGGAGCGAGCAATTAAAATCATAAAAGTGGAAGATAACAGTCATCAAACTGAATACTTAAATTGTAACATAGGCACCACACAATTTTAATAAGGGGGTGGGGGGTTAGTTACAGAGAGACAGAGAGAGAGAGGGGGGGTGGGGGGT
>NC_090253.1:175000-185000 GCF_037325665.1 Littorina saxatilis
TGTTTGACGTCATTGTTCCTTTTTTTCACATAATTACACACCCCTTCCTCTCTCGTCCCCCCCCCCCCCTAATCAATATGACAGTATTTGTTCGATGTCATCAGCGACTGCCGGCACACTTAAAGTGTACGGATATAATTATCTGCTGATTTCTATTCCTGTTTCAAGATGGTAAGGGAAATGTAGGAGTTTGAGAGCCAGATTATAGTCATCATCGTTCGCGACATCTTAGAGATTGAGAGCCAGATTATAGTCATCATCGTTCGCGACATCTTAGAGATTGAGAGCCAGATTATAGTCATCATCGTTCGCGACATCTTAGAGATTGAGAGCCAGATTATAGTCATCATCGTTCGCGACATCTTAGAGATTGAGAGCCAGATTATAGTCATCATTGTTCGCGACATCTTAGAGATTGAGAGCCAGATTATAGTCATCATCGTTCGCGACATCTTAGAGATTGAGAGCCAGATTATAGTCATCATCGTTCGCGACATCTTAGAGATTGAGAGCCAGATTATAGTCATCATCGTTCGCGACATCTTAGAGATTGAGAGCCAGATTATAGTCATCATCGTTCGCGACATCTTAGAGATTGAGAGCCAGATTATAGTCATCATCGTTCGCGACATCTTAGAGATTGAGAGCCAGATTATAGTCATCATCGTTCGCGACATCTTAGAGATTGAGAGCCAGATTATAGTCATCATCGTTCGCGACATCTTAGAGATTGAGAGCCAGATTATAGTCGTCATCGTTCGCGACATCTTAGAGATTGAGAGCCAGATTATAGTCATCATCGTTCGCGACATCTTAGAGATTGAGAGCCAGATTATAGTCATCATCGTTCGCGACATCTTAGAGATTGAGAGCCAGATTATAGTCATCATCGTTCGCGACATCTTAGAGATTGAGAGCCAGATTATAGTCATCATCGTTCGCGACATCTTTGAGATTGAGAGCCAGATTATAGTCGTCATTGTTCGCGACATCTTTGAGATTGAGAGCCAGATTATAGTCATCATCGTTCGCGACATCTTAGAGATTGAGAGCCAGATTATAGTCGTCATCGTTCGCGACATCTTTGAGTTTGAGAGCCAGATTATAGTCATCATCGTTCGCGACATCTTAGAGATTGAGAGCCAGATTATAGTCGTCATCGTTCGCGACATCTTTGAGATTGAGAGCCAGATTATAGTCGTCATTGTTCGCGACATCTTAGAGATTGAGAGCCAGATTATAGTCATCATCGTTCGCGACATCTTAGAGATTGAGAGCCAGATTATAGTCATCATCGTTCGCGACATCTTTGAGTTTGAGAGCCAGATTATAGTCGTCATCGTTCGCGACATCTTAGAGATTGAGAGCCAGATTATAGTCATCATCGTTCGCAACATCTTTGAGATTGAGAGCCAGATTATAGTCATCATCGTTCGCGACATCTTTGAGATTGAGAGCCAGATTATAGTCATCATCGTTCGCGACATCTTTGAGATTGAGAGCCAGATTATAGTCATCATCGTTCGCGACATCTTAGAGATTGAGAGCCAGATTATAGTCATCATTGTTCGCGACATCTTTGAGATTGAGAGCCAGATTATAGTCATCATCGTTCGCGACATCTTTGAGATTGAGAGCCAGATTATAGTCGTCATCGTTCGCGACATCTTTGAGATTGAGAGCCAGATTATAGTCGTCATCGTTCGCGACATCTTTGAGATTGAGAGCCAGATTATAGTCGTCATCGTTCGCGACATCTTTGAGATTGAGAGCCAGATTATAGTCGTCATCGTTCGCGACATCTTTGAGATTGAGAGCCAGATTATAGTCGTCATTGTTCGCGACATCTTTGAGATTGAGAGCCAGATTATAGTCATCATCGTTCGCGACATCTTAGAGATTGAGAGCCAGATTATAGTCATCATCGTTCGCGACATCTTTGAGATTGAGAGCCAGATTATAGTCATCATCGTTCGCGACATCTTAGAGATTGAGAGCCAGATTATAGTCATCATTGTTCGCGACATCTTTGAGATTGAGAGCCAGATTATAGTCATCATCGTTCGCGACATCTTTGAGATTGAGAGCCAGATTATAGTCGTCATCGTTCGCGACATCTTTGAGATTGAGAGCCAGATTATAGTCATCATCGTTCGCGACATCTTTGAGATTGAGAGCCAGATTATAGTCGTCATTGTTCGCGACATCTTAGAGATTGAGAGCCAGATTATAGTCATCATCGTTCGCGACATCTTTGAAATTGAAGCAGAATTCGCTGAGTCCTATGAATTGTGTGTGGGCCTTTAATTGCAAGGTGGAGGCACGCGTCGGTTTGTGCACTTCTTTGCGATTATGGCAATTTTACACGCTGTGTGGGGATTTCTTTGCGATTATGGCAATTTTACACGCTGTGTGGGGATTTCTTTGCGATTATGGCAATTGTACACGCTGTGTGGGGATGGTTTGGGTGCACAACTTGCAGGCTGCGAGGGGGAGGGGTGCTGGAGGAGGTCGAATGAGATTGGAAGGAGGACAGATTGAAGGGAGAGCGATTTCTTTCTCATTAATCACTGTGTCTTTGCGGGTCCTTGGCGCCTCGCTTTTAGCCATGCTCGGCTGGCCTAAACTCCCTCATCCCAGCCGAAGCAAGCGGCTCCATGTCTGTCAAGACGAGATGATGATGATGATGATGATGATGATGATGATGATGATGAAACGGAGCACATTAGAAGCGAAAGGGAGCTTGTATGCGAGAACCTGAAGGGAGGGCAACAAAAAGTAGGTTCTAGGTTTGCTTGCCCTTCCTCCCATGCCCCTACTTCATCCTCCTCCTCCTCCTCCTCCTCCTCCTCCTCCTCCTCCTCTTCGTCTTCCTCATTTTCGTCATGTTTCTTGTTTTTGTCCTTCTTCTTCTAACAAGGATTGCTGACAAAGAATCATGAATATCTGTCAAAAACTGTAACACTGCACATTTCATTGAACCTAAAATAGTCCATGTGCCAACTAGGCCTGAGCCGCGGCCTCGTCAGTTTTCTTCATAAATCAGCCATCATCTTTATTTCTTTTTTCGGCTTTTTACGTAAAATACGATACCAATAGGGACGTTCGATCAGAATTGGAATGTTATTCGCCTCTGCTCTTCTTAACAAGGAAGTGGATCTTTTTGTGTGCGTGTTTATTATTCTTGAAGTCTGTGATCCCCAAATTTGAAAGATGACCTAGATATGCCGGAAGTACAAACTATTCCTCATATTTTAGAATGCAGAATATTTTGAATCAAAGCTTTCTGTGATGGAGTATTTGGGTTTATTCAGTACAGCTTTTTTGGAAGGCATTTCTAAGCTTGTTTCGTGGGGAGGGAGGGGGGGGGGGGGGGGGGGGGTTGGGGGAGAGAGCTTGCTTTTGGTGCTAATCATCGACCACAACGAAGAGTGAAAGGAAGCAAAACACTCACCACTGGTTCAGTCTTTTACGATTCTCCAGCAAGCGTTTAGGAAGCAAGATTATCATATTATGTCAACACGATCCTCAATGCTTTCTTTATTTGGTGTTTAACGTCGTTTTCAACCACGAAGGTTATATCGCGACGAGGGAAAGGGGGGAAATGGGATAGGGGAAAGGGGGGGGGGAGATGGGATAGAGCCACTTGTTAAGTGTTTCTTGTTCACAAAAGCACTAATCAAAAAATTGCTCCAGGGGCTTGCAACGTAGTACAATATATGACCTTACTGGGAGAATGCAAGTTTCCAGTACAAAGGACTAAAGATTTCTTACATACTGCTTGACTAAAATCTTTACAAACATTGACTATATTCTATACAAGAACCACTTAACAAGGGTAAAAGGAGAAACAGAATCCGTTAGTCGCCTCATACGACATGCGGGGTGCAGAGAAATAAGGATGTGGAAAAGAAGACTTTTGGTAAGTGAAATACAGGTGATGGATCCAGTCAGGTAGAAATAAGACAAGAAAAGAATTGGAAAACTGCAGGGAATAGTAGGGAGAGTTTTCTTGGAAGGAAATATAGGTGAAAGGACTGGTAAGGCAGAAATAAGACAAAAGAAGAGAAGAAACAGAACCGTTAGTCGCCTCTTACGACATGCTGGGTAGCATCGGGTAAATTCTTTCTAGTCCCAACCAATATGGGACTCCCCCTAACCCGCGGGGGGTATCCTCAATGCTCTGCATTAGTGCCATCAATAAAACGCTAGCGGAAATATGCACGAAAAAACAAACATTATGGAAGGAGCGAAACCAGAAATGGGCGAAAGCTTTCATATTGACCAAAGTAGGCGGCACTGACCTAGATTGGAGGGCGAGAATTAGATTGGAGAGCTACATGGTGTGGGAGAACGAAAAGGGGGGCGGGGACCAAATCAAGACGTACCAACAGTCTTTGGAGAGAGAGAGAGAGGGGGGCGGGGACCAAATCAAGACGTACCAACAGTCTTTGGAGAGAGAGAGAGAGGGGGGCGGGGACCAAATCAAGACGTACCAACAGTCTTTGGAGAGAGAGAGAGAGGGGGGCGGGGACCAAATCAAGACGTACCAACAGTCTTTGGAGAGAGAGAGAGAGGGGGGCGGGGACCAAATCAAGACGTACCAACAGTCTTTGGAGAGAGAGAGGGGGGGGGGGGGGGCGGGGACCAAATCAAGACGTACCAACAGTCTTTGGAGAGAGAGAGAGGGGGGGGGGGCGGGGACCAAATCAAGACGTACCAACAGTCTTTGGAGAGAGAGAGAGGGGGGCGGGGACCAAATCAAGACGTACCAACAGTCTTTGGAGAGAGAGAGAGAGGGGGGCGGGGACCAAATCAAGACGTACCAACAGTCTTTGGAGAGAGAGAGAGGGGGGGGGCGGGGACCAAATCAAGACGTACCAACAGTCTTTGGAGAGAGAGAGAGAGGGGGGCGGGGACCAAATCAAGACGTACCAACAGTCTTTGGAGAGAGAGAGAGAGGGGGGCGGGGACCAAATCAAGACGTACCAACAGTCTTTGGAGAGAGAGAGAGAGGGGGGGGGGGCGGGGACCAAATCAAGACGTACCAACAGTCTTTGGAGAGAGAGAGGGGGGGGGGGGGCGGGGACCAAATCAAGACGTACCAACAGTCTTTGGAGAGAGAGAGAGGGGGGGGGGGGGCGGGGACCAAATCAAGACGTACCAACAGTCTTTGGAGAGAGAGAGAGAGAAAGGAGCGGGGACCAAATCAAGACGTACCAACCGTCTTTGGAGAGAGAGAGGGGGGGGGGGGGGGGGGGCGGGGACCAAATCAAGACGTACCAACAGTCTTTGGAGAGAGAGAGAGGGGGGCGGGGACCAAATCAAGACGTACCAACAGTCTTTGGAGAGAGAGAGAGGGGGGCGGGGACCAAATCAAGACGTACCAACAGTCTTTGGAGAGAGAGAGAGAGGGGGGCGGGGACCAAATCAAGACGTACCAACAGTCTTTGGAGAGAGAGAGAGAGGGGCGGGGACCAAATCAAGACGTACCAACAGTCTTTGGAGAGAGAGAGAGAAAGGAGCGGGGACCAAATCAAGACGTACCAACAGTCTTTGGAGAGAGAGAGAGAGGGGGGCGGGGACCAAATCAAGACGTACCAACAGTCTTTGGAGAGAGAGAGAGAGAGAGGGGGGCGGGGACCAAATCAAGACGTACCAACAGTCTTTGGAGAGAGAGAGAGAGAGAGGGGGGCGGGGACCAAATCAAGACGTACCAACAGTCTTTGGAGAGAGGGAGAGAGGGGGGCGGGGACCAAATCAAGACGTACCAACAGTCTTTGGAGAGAGAGAGAGAGGGGGGCGGGGACCAAATCAAGACGTACCAACAGTCTTTGGAGAGAGAGAGAGAGGGGGGCGGGGACCAAATCAAGACGTACCAACAGTCTTTGGCTCTTACGGGGAAAGTGGAGGAGAGAGAGAGAGGGGGGCGGGGACCAAATCAAGACGTACCAACAGTCTTTGGAGAGAGAGAGAGAGGGGGGCGGGGACCAAATCAAGACGTACCAACAGTCTTTGGAGAGAGAGAGAGAGGGGGGCGGGGACCAAATCAAGACGTACCAACAGTCTTTGGAGAGAGAGAGAGAGGGGGGCGGGGACCAAATCAAGACGTACCAACAGTCTTTGGAGAGAGAGAGAGAGGGGGGCGGGGACCAAATCAAGACGTACCAACAGTCTTTGGAGAGAGAGAGAGAGGGGGGGGGCGGGGACCAAATCAAGACGTACCAACAGTCTTTGGAGAGAGAGAGAGAGGGGGGCGGGGACCAAATCAAGACGTACCAACAGTCTTTGGAGAGAGAGAGAGAGGGGGGCGGGGACCAAATCAAGACGTACCAACAGTCTTTGGAGAGAGAGAGAGAGGGGGGGGGCGGGGACCAAATCAAGACGTACCAACAGTCTTTGGAGAGAGAGAGAGAGGGGGGCGGGGACCAAATCAAGACGTACCAACAGTCTTTGGAGAGAGAGAGAGAGGGGGGGGCGGGGACCAAATCAAGACGTACCAACAGTCTTTGGAGAGAGAGAGAGAGGGGGGCGGGGACCAAATCAAGACGTACCAACAGTCTTTGGAGAGAGAGAGAGAGGGGGGCGGGGACCAAATCAAGACGTACCAACAGTCTTTGGAGAGAGAGAGAGGGGGGGGGCGGGGACCAAATCAAGACGTACCAACAGTCTTTGGAGAGAGAGAGAGGGGGGCGGGGACCAAATCAAGACGTACCAACAGTCTTTGGAGAGAGAGAGAGAGGGGGGCGGGGACCAAATCAAGACGTACCAACAGTCTTTGGAGAGAGAGAGAGAGAGGGGGGCGGGGACCAAATCAAGACGTACCAACAGTCTTTGGAGAGAGAGAGAGAGGGGGGCGGGGACCAAATCAAGACGTACCAACAGTCTTTGGAGAGAGAGAGAGAGGGGGGCGGGGACCAAATCAAGACGTACCAACAGTCTTTGGAGAGAGAGAGAGAGAGAGGGGGGCGGGGACCAAATCAAGACGTACCAACAGTCTTTGGAGAGAGAGAGAGAGGGGGGCGGGGACCAAATCAAGACGTACCAACAGTCTTTGGAGAGAGAGAGAGAGGGGGGCGGGGACCAAATCAAAACGTACCAACAGTCTTTGGAGAGAGAGAGAGAGGGGGGCGGGGACCAAATCAAGACGTACCAACAGTCTTTGGAGAGAGAGAGAGAGAGGGGGGCGGGGACCAAATCAAGACGTACCAACAGTCTTTGGAGAGAGAGAGAGAGGGGGGCGGGGACCAAATCAAGACGTACCAACAGTCTTTGGAGAGAGAGAGAGAGGGGGGCGGGGACCAAATCAAGACGTACCAACAGTCTTTGGCTCTTACGGGGAAAGTGGAGGAGAGAGAGAGAGGGGGGCGGGGACCAAATCAAGACGTACCAACAGTCTTTGGAGAGAGAGAGAGAGGGGGGCGGGGACCAAATCAAGACGTACCAACAGTCTTTGGAGAGAGAGAGAGAGGGGGGCGGGGACCAAATCAAGACGTACCAACAGTCTTTGGAGAGAGAGAGAGAGGGGGGCGGGGACCAAATCAAGACGTACCAACAGTCTTTGGAGAGAGAGAGAGAGGGGGGCGGGGACCAAATCAAGACGTACCAACAGTCTTTGGAGAGAGAGAGAGAGGGGGGCGGGGACCAAATCAAGACGTACCAACAGTCTTTGGAGAGAGAGAGAGAGGGGGGCGGGGACCAAATCAAGACGTACCAACAGTCTTTGGAGAGAGAGAGAGAGAGAGGGGGGCGGGGACCAAATCAAGACGTACCAACAGTCTTTGGAGAGAGAGAGAGAGGGGGGCGGGGACCAAATCAAGACGTACCAACAGTCTTTGGAGAGAGAGAGAGAGGGGGGCGGGGACCAAATCAAGACGTACCAACAGTCTTTGGAGAGAGAGAGAGAGGGGGGCGGGGACCAAATCAAGACGTACCAACAGTCTTTGGAGAGAGAGAGAGAGAGGGGGGCGGGGACCAAATCAAGACGTACCAACAGTCTTTGGAGAGAGAGAGAGAGGGGGGCGGGGACCAAATCAAGACGTACCAACAGTCTTTGGAGAGAGAGAGAGAGAGAGGGGGGCGGGGACCAAATCAAGACGTACCAACAGTCTTTGGAGAGAGAGAGAGAGAGAGGGGGGCGGGGACCAAATCAAGACGTACCAACAGTCTTTGGAGAGAGAGAGAGAGAGAGGGGGGCGGGGACCAAATCAAGACGTACCAACAGTCTTTGGAGAGAGAGAGAGAGGGGGGCGGGGACCAAATCAAGACGTACCAACAGTCTTTGGCTCTTACGGGGAAAGTGGAGGAGAGAGAGAGAGGGGGGCGGGGACCAAATCAAGACGTACCAACAGTCTTTGGCTCTTACGGGGAAAGTGGAGGAGAGAGAGAGAGGGGGGCGGGGACCAAATCAAGACGTACCAACAGTCTTTGGAGAGAGAGAGAGAGGGGGGCGGGGACCAAATCAAGACGTACCAACAGTCTTTGGCTCTTACGGGGAAAGTGGAGGAGAGAGAGAGAGGGGGGCGGGGACCAAATCAAGACGTACCAACAGTCTTTGGCTCTTACGGGGAAAGTGGAGGAGAGAGAGAGAGGGGGGCGGGGACCAAATCAAGACGTACCAACAGTCTTTGGAGAGAGAGAGAGAGAGGGGCGGGGACCAAATCAAGACGTACCAACAGTCTTTGGAGAGAGAGAGAGAGGGGGGCGGGGACCAAATCAAGACGTACCAACAGTCTTTGGAGAGAGGGAGAGAGGGGGGCGGGGACCAAATCAAGACGTACCAACAGTCTTTGGAGAGAGAGAGAGAGGGGGGCGGGGACCAAATCAAGACGTACCAACAGTCTTTGGAGAGAGAGAGAGAGGGGGGCGGGGACCAAATCAAGACGTACCAACAGTCTTTGGAGAGAGAGAGAGGGGGGCGGGGACCAAATCAAGACGTACCAACAGTCTTTGGAGAGAGAGAGAGAGAGGGGCGGGGACCAAATCAAGACGTACCAACAGTCTTTGGCTCTTACGGGGAAAGTGGAGGAGAGAGAGAGAGGGGAGCGGGGACCAAATCAAGACGTACCAACAGTCTTTGGCTCTTACGGGGAAAGTGGAGGAGAGAGGGGGGGGGGGGGGGGCGGGGGGATATGGAAAATAGGATTTACAGACGAACCAAAAGGGGGAATGGAAGCAAGATCTGTGATGTAAAGACGGAGTGTGTTTGTGACGTGAAGCGTGCTTGGGTCATCTCGAGAAATCCCGCCAAGACGTGATGCCACGAGAGAATAAAGCCTCGGTCATACAGGCGACTCAGTCGTTGCGATTCAGTCTTGCGATTCAGTCTTTGGCCGATCGCACATCACATCGTAGGCCATTGACCCGTCACACGATGAACGATAGACGAACGACTGGAGAACGATAACTCCACGCGAGCGGGGCGGAAGTGACGTGTCATAGTGAACACGGCAAACGCGCTTTGCGAGAGCAGACGCTAAATGTTAGAACGTCGCTCTACCTTTCTGAAAAAATCCTTTCAGCATTACGCCTTTGCAAGAAATAAAGTTCCCAGACAGCTGCAATTAATGTTTTCCGACCGCTGTACACGCCTAAAACGTCTCTTTTATATCTGAGTAAAAAACTGTTCTTCCAAAAAGTTTTGAATCGACGAAGAGACGCTGTACGCCACTGTCCGCCATTATTTTACGTCACGGCGTCAAGGCCGCAGCAACGCGTTCTGATTGGCTCTGTTGGCTCTGCCCCTGCGATTGACCGACGACTGGATCGCAGGAATAGAACATGTTCTAAACCTCAAAGCTACGAGGGAATCGCATGAGACTGAGTCGCAGACTTGTCGTAGCTGTTTTCTACGACTGAGTCGGCTGTGTGACAGGGTAAATCGCGCGACTCAGTCGCATGTGTGACAGCCCTCTAAGCGCCTTGGTAAATGGCACGTCACTCTCTTCTTGCGTCACACGCCACTCTGGGATCTGATGAACGTACACGCACACACTGACGC